>NW_019719358.1:1117449-1209501 GCF_002891405.2 Cryptotermes secundus
ATTACCGATCATAGTTTCCGCGCGGTCTAAGGCATAACATGTCTGCGCCCGCTCAAAAACTGGGATCATGGGTTCGAATCGCATTCAAGGCATGGATGTTTCCGTTTATTCTGTGTTTATGCGTAGGTAGCGGCCTTGCGACGGGCTGATCCCCCGTCCAAAGAGTCCTACCGACTGTCTAAGATTCAGAAACTGAAGTGAAAGAAGCGTTGCACGGATACCCTATGCTCTAAGTGAGAGCAACAAGGATAGGTAGGTAGGTACGTAGAAAGATTTAGTTGTCTATAAAAAATCGCGTGTCACACTTCTGCTGTACTCGCGGCGTCTATTTTGGCACACACTGCTATACAGACGATCGAGAAAACAGGGTTCTTGGGATCACGATTGGTGCAGTCACTTGGCCGATCTTGTGATCACTGTCTGCTCAGAACGCATTAGTCTTGGGCAGACGTCACTTCCTGCTGTGTCATATTTCTCTGTGCGGCTCGCCTTTCTTTTTACCAGTAATCTGCCGCACGGCTCTTTTCTACCTTAGTGTTACATCAGCTGTCTTGCTGATGGTGTGTTTAGTCGGTTGCGTATAAAGAGGGAAGTTGTGGACGTAGACAGCAGCCCCCGAGCGTGAGGGGTAGGTAGGTAGGTCAGCTGCTGCTTAGAGTGTCCTGTGTCAGTCACACTGAAGCCCTCTCAGGTTTCTACTGCAGGAATGCTATCCACTTGTAATGCAGGACACTATGAGCGAGTAATACAAAGACTTGGAGAGTTTCCAATACTTCACACCTCCGATACTTCGCAGTCATTCTCATTTCGTCACGTGGACACTGGTCAAAAGATATTACTTGGCTCTTAAGATAAAGTTGGCCATGTGCTAGAGCAATTAAGCATCGCTCCTTGAAGACGCATGGGGGAGAGCAAATATAGCCCTGCCATTCTTGACCTCGGCACTATCTTCACGCCGAGGCTGCTTTGTCTCCTGGGAAAGAGTCCAGATATCCATTCTGTTGGAGGCTGGGTGGGTCCCAACGCCGGTCTGTACGCTGTGGAGTAGAGAATACACGTCTTTTAGTGTTTGTAAATTAGGAAGAAAAAAAACACTATTCACTGTATGTTGGTAATAACCTTAGTTTTATGTTTTCTTTCATGTATGTAGCAGCGCACCAGTCTTGTATGGAATTTATGTCAGACCACAGTAAATTGCAGTCTTCAGGATAATTAAATGCACGGTAGATTTTGAGATCATCAGCAAAAAGCAGATACCTAGACTAGTTAATTGCATCACACAAGTTACATCGAAACGCGGTGGTCCAAGAACAGATCCACATATCACGTCACATATTTTAGTAGGTCTAAATGAACACATTCTCACTTCTTTTAATTTTATTTATTTATTTGTATGTGTTTTCTCTCTCCGTCCTACCCGTATTGTCCTCATACGAGTACTTCTTGTCTACTGGGATACCTATGCCTCATCCCATTTCGTTGCGAAAGCATATCCCATATCTTCTTATGGATGTAGGTGTAAACAGAATTCCACACAGCTGTCATATTAACTCCTTGCTGTATCGCGCCACAGCTCAAGCGGTTAGTCACTGGCTTCCCATCGCGGCGGCCCGGTGGGATTTGTGGTGGACAAAGTGTCGCTGGGGCAGATTTTCTCCGAGTACTTCGGTTTCCCCTGCCAATCTTCATTCCACCAATTGCTCCACAATCACCTTCACCTATCATCTGGGGCTGGTACAATAGTCCAGAAGTGGCCGCAGTACAAGGAACTTAGTCCCACCCCACTAGCAATAAAAAACTCGTTGCTGTAGATTTTTTTTTCATGCAAATTTATGGCTACAAGCTGGAGATATTCATCCAACTTGAAAGTTCAGAATTAGCATCTGAGAAGTTAATATATGTTGTTCTAGGATTCTTTAAAATAATCCTTACACATTTGTTTCGTATCATCTGAAGATGCTGGACTTTACTTTTGTGTGTATGATCCAGGCTCCCTCGTCAGAGGAATATAATCGCTTCATCCATTTCAAGGCTGAAATGCAATTCAATTCCTACCTCACAGGAAACATATCTCCGATACAAAGACTAAGCGGTTAACGCTGTTAATGCAAGTAACTGTGGCTTGTTCTGAGAATAGTAGGAAACACGTGAACAGTGTGTGCGGAGAAATGTGAAGATTCTGTATGTTAAAACAGATGGTGCATATGGTGCAATAAAATAATAGGTTTTAAAGTGTTAACATCTAAGGCTAGGAACACATACAGCGACATCCGTCGTACGACGTCCGTACGGTTCATGTCGCATCAAGTAGTAGAATATAAAGTGTACATCTACCGTACGACAGTCTGAGAGCAAAGAAATGTATTTGGTCGCTTTAGTGTGAAAAGGAGGTCGTACGGCAAAAAAATCCTACGACATTTTTCCGTTCGACCGATGTCGCTGTGTGTGTTCCTGCCCTAAGAGAGAGAGAGTGTGTTTCAGAACAACTGGACAGATGATTTTTACATCAGTGGCGCAGGTTTTCTGCACACTTTTCAAGGGTGTTACACTGTCCCATTCGTTTTTTCAAAGTAAATAATTATAAACACGATTTCTTCACACCGAAATATCTACTGCACGGCATAGGAGATTCGCTTTACATCACGAGAAGAACATTGTGATGATTATTGTAGCAGATTTTAGAAATTACCATTGATTATTGTTGAGAAATTATGTTCAGTTTCACCCTCTGCAGCGTGTAACAACTGGCTCATACATTGAGGAGTGCAAGTACACTGCAACATAGGAATGAATTGTTTATAAAGGCCAAAAGAAATGACGCCACAATGTGTTGATTGATTATTGTCGTTTCGGTTGCAGGTATTTACGTCCTGAAGCACAACGTTCACCTAAACGATATTTAAAAATTCAGTTCCTACTTCGCAGGAAACACAATGTACCCTCGTCGCAAAGATGAACCGGTTATTGCTGTATCGAGAAGTAGTAGCGCTTACTATAAGACTCATACGAAACAAATTGGCCGAAATATGCTGAGTGGGAGTATAAAAATTATTAATGCCATCCAGTGTGATTGATAAATGTTGTGATTTTTTAATCTTTCATCCTTGACATGTTTCGGTCGGAGCGACCATCTTCAGACGGACATTATCAAAACATACGGAAACTACTATTACAATGTCATAGATATAAAATATTATATCTTTTAACAATTACTAAGATGTGCATAAATTTTAAAATTTTAAAATTGTTATAATTAGTCCATTTAAAAGTATGGTTTAAAAAACTTTTTGTTAAAATCTAGAACCAATTTGGTTCGTGTCCTTTCTACTTTTTCTCTTTAAAGGAAGGTGAATATATACCATGCCGTGTCATGGTTCCTTTGTTTGAAGAATAGGACTCTGCAAAGTGTTTAGATGTTGAAGCAGGTTGTACTGCGCCTTAAAGGGCGAAGAATACAATTGAAGCACAGCAACTAAGTTCAAGCCAGCAGTTCTTCAGAGCTATTGACTAATAAGCTGATGACTTCTTAAATCATTCTGTATTTCAGCGTCGTGTTGCAATTGTTTAACTTAACGTCCATGTATTTATCGTTCGTCACTATTGCAACACTTGTTTAAACTACTTGATTTTAATTTTATTTTAACATTATACACTTTGACAAAGTGTATAATGTTAAACTAAAATTCTTAAATCATTGTTATTATCCAGTGCGTTTATAAGTGTTTGCATTTGCTGTATGGGATACCGCAATTGTTGAAGTTTAACGATTGATATTGTGGAGCGAATGTAGCCCAGACGTCTGCCCGTGGACATCTTGGTGCCCTCGAAAGGGTTTCTGTTGCCCGCAAGAATTTTAAAATATCTGTAATGATTTCCGAATGCTTCTTCGTTGTTAACAAATCACGTAGTGATTTACGCTCCAGGAACCGAATCTCTCATTATTTGGTGCCGAGAAATTCTAAGCTTAAATGTGAAGATTTTGTCTAGGTGTCAGTATTAATTGCGAGATTAAGGCGTAGATAAAATAACTGACGTTTTATAAGTACTTTCCTTAAGTCTGCTAATTGTTCGGCATAATTTATGAAGTATGCAAAAGACTGTTTTCCAGAATATATTGATAGAGAACGCAAGGTGCATGGCTAATCTGGGACATTCTGTTATTTCAATTCACATTTTCTCTTTTCGGCAACATCATATGACGCTCTCACCGAGGAAGTTGGCTCAGCCGGTAATTCTTCTCACTTATAGTCAGGAGGTGCCTAGTTGGAATCTCTGTCAGGGCTCCGACTGTTCTGACAGGGGTTTTTATGCTTTTCCTCAGGCCTTCCAGGCGAATGCTGGAGCATTTATGTACGTAAATCAGTTATTGTTATCGTCGGCCATTTTTATTTACAAATTATTCATATCTAATTAATGTGTAATCATTAATGAAGTTCAAGGAAACCGGAAGTGTTGGTCTGATGCTGAAATAATTTGAGAGGTCTTTAGAATGGAAATAAGCCTTTTGTCATTTTTATGACCTGATATTTTCATATATACTGAAAACGATGCTGCTTCAGAAATATTAATATTTAAATATAAATGCTGTCTGAAAACAGATTTGTTGCTTTCTGTTAGAAAAGGAGAAGCGTTGAGATGCGCAGTAAATTCCATGGACCTGTAGCCGTGCTGCAGTTCGATAGCTGAGAACATTGTTTCGCTATTGGAGCAGTAGAAGCCGTATAACTACTTGAACATAGATTGTACCCGAACTAGACTGAGTTTAATTAATGCGAATTGCGGATGAATGTGTGTGAGAAAACATGGTTTCGTTGGTCATTAATTTACGCTCACTTAAAAGCCGCAGTGCAGTCGTGCCACAACCATTCGTCTTGGAGTTACATTGATTATGTTCTTTGAAATGTAGGGATCTCTTCTCGGTGAGAGTGCATAGTTTCCGTGTGGCGTAACGCAGTAAGAGAGAACACGCCGTAACCACAATTTCAGGAACACTTCGAATGTCCGGGGAAGAAGGAAGACCTCAGAGTACCAATGTCTGAAGACTCACTCTGAATCCCTGTTACAGTTTCACGGCACTTGCATGTTCTGACAGTTAAGTAAATTAATATGCCAGTGGCATGTAGCACGAATGGGGGAGAAGAGGAATGCATATAGGATATTGGTGGGAAAGGCAGAAGGAAAGGAGACCACTGGGAAGACCAAGGCTTAGGTGAGTGGAAGATATTAAAATTGATATTACAAAGATAAGATGGGATGGTATGAATTGGTTTGATCTGGCTCAGGATAGGGACCAGTGGAGGGCTCTTGTGAACACGATAATGAACCTTCGGGTTCCATAGGATGCTGGGAAACTCTTGAGTAGATGCGGATCTGGCTTCTTAAGAAGGTCTCAGCTCCAGAAGTCAGTGAGGAGTGCTATATTTTGCTATGTGAAGTTCTGTATTCTGTTAGAAGTTTACCGACGTTACGGAGGAATATTTTCAGAGTTGATGAATAAGCCAAATGAATAACAAACAAAGAGCAGGCAACTCCTGTTGCATTGCATGGCGTCATGTCACAGTTGCCGTGAGGGCGGCAAAGCCTATGTAAGCGGGCTCTTGTGAACTCGGTCTTGTACCTTCGGATTCCGTAAGAGGTAGGGCATTTCTGGACATTCTGAATAAGAACCCTAGTACACGTATATGTAATGTCATTGTAGTTCACTGAATAGTCCGTTTTTTAGTTTCTTTGGGTGGGGTGAGACTGAGTCTACTTGGTGCTACAACTCGGCCTATTGTACGAGCCTTGGTTGATAGATGATGTGTGTGAAGAAGTCAGTGGAATGAGAATTGGCAGGGGAAACATAAGTAATCGGAGAAAACCTGCCCCAATGTCACTTTTTCCACCACAAATCCCACATGACTTGACCTGAGATCGAACCCGAGCCGCCGCAGTGGGAAGCTGGCGACTAACCGGCTGAGCAAGTGGCTTGCTATATGTTAGACGACCAGTGTTTGGTCCTCGTCAGGACGGACTCAGGAGCCGATGAAGACTTCATCCAGCGGGTGACGTGAGCTCTTCCTTCGGGAGGCAGTAAACCCTCATGAATGTAGACCCACAACAGAAGCGCTGTATCCAGTTCTATTCAGAACAGTTCTGAATGCCCTTACATCGACGACTGAGGTGAAAGCTTAATGTTGTGATTAAGCAAAGCAAGCCATCAGCGAGCGTTGCTGACGGCATAATGGTTTACTTAATGGAGATAAATGACCATACTGACCGGTGTTTTAATGGCTTATCTATATCCCGTAATTATATCGGACTTGTGTCAGTTTCGAATTGTGCTGGACTCTTGGAACCTTCTGGGTTACAAATGCTGGGTTTTCGTGATAACTGCCTATCGTTTTCACATAATTACAAGATTAAAAATGCTCCATGTACACTCATTTTCTAAATGCATTTGAAGTCTAATTTCTTGTCCTTAAGACAGTGCGCCTGTGAGATGAGAATGCTGCTTGTGGGTGCGTGAGTGTGTGAGACTCCATTCCAATTCTAGAAATACTTGACCAATTTGAACCACACTTGGTATGGACCCACCCCAACTTTGTACATTTTGAAGAGATGTAACGCCAGGTAGTCAGGTAGAAGTTCGCCGATGATTCGGAAGAACAAACTGGTTCCATTTTCAGGGCAGAATAATTAGCCGAACAAGTTTATCGCCTAAGTTCACAAGAAGGGCGATAAAACTGACTGTAGTGTTTATCGGGGGGGTATCACTGCTATCAACTTCATATAAAATTTTGTCCAATATTCTTCTCTCAGCCGGTCACCGTAGCTGAGCGGTCTAAGGCATGTACTGTCTTCGCTCGCTTGGAAACCGGGATCGTGGTTTCGAATCCCACTCAGGGCATGGATGTTTAGTTTCTGTGTGTGCGTTTTTCTGTGTTTGTGTACAGGTAGAGGCCTTGCGACGAGCTGATCACCCGCCCAAGGAGTCCTACCAAATGTGTAAGATCTAGAAAAACCGAAGTGAACGGAGAAGTTCATGGAGGTAGGCCTAGGCACACTGGGGCTATAGTGCCAGGGAAAAAACAAATCTTCTTTCAAGGTTAAATCCATATATAGATGAAATTATTGTGGATCATCAATGTGGGTGTCGACGTAACAGATCAACTACAGATCAGATCTATTGCATTCGTCAGATATTGGAGAAAAAAATGGGAGTACAATGAGACAGTACATCAGCTATTCATAGACTTCAAGAAAGCCTATGATTCGGTTAGGAGGGAAGTATTGTACAGTATTCTGATAGAGTTTGGGATACCCATGAAACTAGTTAGGTTGATTAAAATGTCTTTAAATGAAACGTATAGTTAAGTCCGTGTAGGTAAACATTTTTCCTATCCAGAATGGTCTAAAACAAGGAGATGCTTTATCGCCACTCCTTTTCAGTTTTGCTTTAGAATATGCCATTAGGAAGGTCCAGGAGACCAGGTGGGACTGAAATGAAACGGGACACATCAGCTGTTGGCCAATGCTGAAGATGTGAATCTACTGGGTGATAATGTAGATATCATAAAGAAGAACACACACTTTAATTGACGCAAGTCAAAATGTCGGCGAATTTCTCCCGGACTGCTTGGCATGCAATCCCAGAAGATAACAATACTCTTTACAGTCACTGCTGTAAGAACCTCAAATTCAGCTTCGTACTTTTTCATTTCATACAGTTGGTAATGACAACATGGCGGACACACAAACTCGTAAAGTGAGAAATACACTATCGCCACTTAATAATGCATGGTAATAAATCTTTGAAAAATGTTCAGCTCATGTTAATTTTCTTGTTGAATCTCAAATAAGAAAAATGGGGCTACAGCAACTCTGTTTTTAGCTGTCGGTTCGATGGAGATAGCCCGTGAATCATTGGAGCGAGGAGTGCGAGACTTGTGGAGGTAGATTATACAGGCCCGCGTCATAGCTCAAGCGGTTAGTCGCTGGCTTCCCACCTCGGCGGCCCGGGTTCGATCCCAGGGTCCGGTAAAGTGGGATTTGTGGTTTACAAAGTGGAGCTGAGGCGGGTTTTCTCCGAGTAATTCGGTTTCCCCTGCCAAATTTTATTCCACCAAATTCTCGTGGCAGGCTACAATAGGCCAATCAGAGGCCGCCGTGCCGAGTGGACCCAGTTGGACTCCATCCCACCCTCCAATAAGCGAATTAAAGAAAATAGACCATACACGTCTATCAGTTCTGTACGAAATATTGCTTATAAGTCTATAATTATAATCATGGTGACGGTGCGAGTTTCCGATAACGTAACGTAGGTTAAGTCTATTGTTATTTTTACTGTTGCGTAAACACTAAAATAAATAAAGCATTTAATTGAAACATAATCAAGATTATTATTATTATTATTATCATCATCATCATCATCATCATCATTATCATCATGGCTTTTCCCTTTTGTTTCTTTTCTTTACTCGCGTTCACTATGTAATTGCCCTTTGGGCTGTTAAGTTTGCACGAAAATTAATAAAAATTGAATTGAACAGAATTATTATTATTATTTCTGAGAGAACTGATTTCTTAATATTACTCTTTAAGCACTTTTCAGTAATAATAATAATAATAATAATAATAATCCGTAATAAAATTTCAAGCTGTAAGAATTTTGCTCGACTAAGATTCGATCGTATGATAAGCACTCTAACCTATGAGCTAAATTAAAGTTCACTGTTGAAATATAAATTGACGTTACCCAAATAATGCATTAACAGTACAAGATACTGGAGGCTTAAGTCTACGATGGAAGAGCAGACCTCACAATTTCCTGTAGACACTCCCTGTTAGCTATTTTGCCTGCCTCGTTGACCATTATTTCAGAGCTAATTGCATTTATAGATATGTGATAATGCGCAGGCTCAGAATTATTTTCCTTATAGCGGAAAGTCCTTAAACATTCGCCACATCGACAGATAGGCCTACTATGTCACACAGATATTACACATTTTAATGAGATTCAGTCATTTTACGCTGACAGTTGCTGATGAATCACTTTGGTAGTAGACAAACTAGACTGGAAACACATGACACTTAAGGAGATACAGTGTATTCAAACAGTAAATTTTTGCGTCGGAACTTTCTATTGTATAGTTATTTTTATTGCCAAAGCTTGTAATAAAATAGAAAAGAACTTGTCAACACTATCTGCACATTGACTGTTGATCGAAATATTTTAAACAAGCTGTAGTAATGACTCGGCCACACACCTGACAGGTGAGTGTTAAAGCCACATCGAAACGGCTGTGCAATTGATTATAAATGCGCCTGAACCGTTGGAGACTTATTTATTTCAAAGTAGGCATAGTTCGGAGGACCTAGTGATGGAGTGTTTAATGTTAAGTAAAGCTATCCCTGTTAACAGCCCGTGAAGACCCATAGGGTTGTGAGCCGTCGTGGCTCCCACATTTTGTCTAGATAATCGACTGACAGATGGTGATAAGGTTGTTAGCCTTACGCGCAGGCCGCCCATTACCCCCCAGGAAGCTTCCTCGTACTCATTTCTGTTAGAAGCTAAGTCGACCCCAAGGCCATAGTGCGGCTGGAAGGTATAGGTAAACTGAAAAAATCAAATTACCTCATCTGGACTCGAACCCACGACCTTTCGGCTTGTAGCATAGTGCTTCAAGAAGACACCTACTCAGTTGTGTCCCTTGAACTGATTGAGGTTAGCTCACCCGAAGGCCGAAACTGTTCCAGTTTCCGAAACCTTTTGTTTTCTAGAATACCGAACGATGCACAAAGACCAAAAACCAATTAGTTCTGAGTGTTATGCAACATTGTCAGAACCCTTCAGAATCTGCTGTGTATGAAATGTTCCTCATTGTAGGGATTCTTCAGTGGAACGAGATGCCACCCTGAAGCCAGCTGTCGTGTCTTGGTCGCCATGTGTCTTTACTACCAAACCGGCCTCCTGACATGCAGCATTCTTGTGAAAAGTTTCATTCAACCCCAGTGAGGCCTTTGTGTGTGGGTCGCGGACTGATATACAAGTATTTCTAACAACCGGAAGGGCAAGCCGCGACCCAGTATCCACATGGTGCGGCAAGCGAGAATGTAGTTGCCGAACTCGACGTGGTTTTTATACTTCCAGATGTGAAACCGGAGGCCAGTTATTGATCTGATTACACGACTTCCTGGCATATTATTAATGTATGCATTTATATAGCTGCTTTACATGTAATGCTGTGGCGATTGCCCACGGTTCTATATTCTCACGGACTGTATACTGATGCAGAAATTTAACAATATGAACGTAAAAATCATTAGTGACGTGTCCTTAAAACTTTCTTTATTTATATTAATAAAATCCGAAATCAAATATATACACAGAGCTTGAAAATTATACAATTATACGAATTTCTACTCTTGATACTGAAAATTCATTCGCTAGTACAAAACGATAAAAAATGGAGGATGATTCTGAATTATTGTTGGGGTTTCCGTGACCTATGATTTTCAAACCGGAGCCAACAAAATGAAACTGCTTACGGAATATGAAAATGTAACTCAAAAAGTTTTATTTCTTTTAGATGCAGAATGCTAGACAACTTCAACATGCGCCCCTTTCGTGGCAAGTAAATAGTTTTATTTTGTGGTTTCCGGTTTGAAAATTAGAGGCCACGCAAAACCCGACAGCAATTTAAAACCACTGTGTATATGGTCATCAATATCATAACAGTCCTCACTATACTCACTATCGTCAAAATCCTCACCATCGTCACAATCCTCACCAACCTCACCGTCGTCACAATCCTCACCATCCTCACCGTCGTCACAATCTCCACCATCGTCACAATCCTCACCATCGTCACAATCCTCACCATCTTCACAATCCCCACCATCGTCACGATCCTCACCATCCTCACCATCGTCACAATCCTCACCATCCTCGCTATCGTCACAATCCTCACCATCGTCACAATTACCATCGTCACAATCCTCACCATCATCACTATCGTCACAATCTTCATCATCGTCACAATCCTCACCATCCTCACCATCGTCTCTTCTTAGATTTTAACATCACAAGATGACGAAATGAAGGTAGCTTTATGAATATGTCGCAATAATTATTACCCCGTTGCATTGCGGTGTATTTTTCGACGCTGTTGTTATCCACAATTCAATACGTCAGATTACAAGGTGGTTACTAAATAATGAATCGGAAAGGATTTGGAAGGAAGCGGTCTTAGTCCAAGTAAGTTATCCTTGAGTTTTTATATGGGATAAGGAGAAAATAAGAAGAGTTTAAGGTATAATAGCATGTGCCTCAGCCGAGATTCGAATCTAGTACCTTCCGAATACAATTCTAGAGCCAGCCGGAATAGCTCAGTCGATATAGTGGTGGGCTATGGGCTTTACGAGCGGGCTTAGATTCCCGGCAGGCGCATTGATTTTTCTCTTCTCCACAGCATCCAGGCCGACTGGGTGAGCCCGCACCCGCCCTCCTATCAAATGGGGACTTGGGATCCTTTCTCCGCGACCAAAGTGCCCGCAGCTTAAAGCTTACTACTCACCGCCATGTATTGCCGAGGTCGAGAATGCGTGAAGTCATACATCCACTCCCTCATGTCTCCGTGACGTAGTGCTTAATTGCTTAATTCATTAATTACAGGGATAGCTTTAACTTTACCGATTCAACAGCCTGTTACGTATTGCCTTGTACAGTTTACAGGCATGTGACGGTTGTTGCAGTTCGTATTAAGGCAAAGTTCTCTCTGTATGTAACTAATTAAGCACTACGTCATGAAGGCGTATGGGGGAGTTGATATATAGATCCACATTTTCTTGACCTCGGCACTAGCTGGAGGTGAGTGGTCAGCTTCACGCCCTGACCACTTTACCTCCGAGGAAGAGCCACCATTACCCATTGGATAGGAGGTTGGGTGGACCCCTGAGCCAGTCTGGACGACGTGGAGAACAGAAAATTCCTGATGCTACCGGGACTCGAAATCCAACCTATTAGTCGTCCAGCCCCTAGCTAGTCGCTATACCGACTGCTCTATATTCGTAATTGTTGTGAAGCGTTAGTCAGTTTTCGTCATGGGCAAGCAACAGTCACATAGCTGTATGAGAGGATGTATTTTCTTGAAGTTGGAAACAGGCCATTGGCTTATGCACTTGAAGAAGACTAAAAAGAATCAGTTGCAACCCAACCTGAGAGCATCGTTGTCTAGCGGTCTTCGTATTCTAAGGAGACTAGGCTTATGACGTCACCTTGGTTCCCTGTAGTATCAACTGGTGAACCAATTCACAAATTTCATGAAATCTCGTATGGAAATGGTGACATTGGTGGCCAACGAGACTTCGTGCTTTTGGATTTCCTGCAATCAGCAATAACAGTATTGCGGGCGCACGAACTTGTAGGCTGAAGCGATACTAGCGCTACTTTTGTTTCGGTAGAATGCAACAATAAATACAATAGAAACTGGAAAAAGCGTCTTTAGCTATTGATTTTGTAGCAAAATCTAACGAACCATTGGCGCTCTACACTTTAAATTTAGTACAGAGATATGCCATATATATAAGCATATATTTTTAAAATATATTGTTTATAAATGAGTAGTTATGAATACAGTTATGCTACTTTGAGGTTGTATCCAACAAAATTATTCTAAATTAGTTTGATAGGCATATCTATTAAAGATGTAAGAAAACGGAAAGAAAATCAGTTAATGATTGTCTTGGCGATCGCAATATTTTTGTAGTCCTGTACTTACACGGTTGTGTTAGCGGCCTCCGTAGTCTAGAGGTAACGTTCCCACCTCATGACTCGTGGTACGCGGGTTCAAACCCGGCGGAGGTCGTCGAATTTTTAAGGGCGGAAAAATTCAGGGAACAAGTCCTCCGGGAGGGACTTTAAGCCGTGGGTCCCGTGTCGTAGCTTTACGGCACGTAAAAGAACCTCATACCTCCAAAGGAGGTCACTGAGCCAAATTGCGGACGTTTCCCGCCCAACAGCAGTCACTAATACCTCCGGTAGATGGGGGAAGCATTATAGATACTTCTCAGCCAGTAGAGCCGGTCTCGCTGGCTGGGCGGGACTGATGGTAAGCACCAATACCGGTAGGATATAGAGACTGGTAGAAATCATAGAGGGAAGCACAATGGACCACTACAGGTCTAAGTGCATGGGGAAAACCCACCCTCTCTAATTACTAACTAACTACATGGTTGTGTTTGAGTAATTTAGTAGTCACCGTAGTAGCATTTTCCCTTTTAGAAAGACATGACTTGATTATCATCCGAGCTAACTGTCTGATACAGTGCCAACGTAAGCAGGAACATGGAGTTGTCACAAATACGGGGGTTTTAAACTGGAATCTTGACGGGAAGGAAGCTGTTGGGGCACCGAGACTGTGTTTTCATGTGACATTCAGACAGATCTTAAAGTAACAGAATTTGAGGATGCGAACTGGATTCATCTGGCTCTGTATATAGGCAGTTGGCGGGGTGTTGTGAAAACGGTATTGGACGTTTTGGTTTCACGAAACGCGGAAATTTCGTGACCACTTGAGCGATTATCGACTTCTGAAGGCAGAATCTGCCACGTAGATTTAGATAACATGTAACAAACGATATTTCGCTATCCTCATGCACAGCGTGACTATCCTATCCTGCCGTATATTTTGTGGAGTACTTTACGGCACTGTCAGCAACTACATTATATAGTAAGGCAACATATTAATTCGAAAGGATCTGGAAGGAAGCCGTCGTAATTGAGGGACCATGCTTTACTGCAGAGCCTTAGTAAAACCACAAGAAACCTGCTATTCGGCCTAGGCTGGAACCCAACACCTCCAGCGCTGCGCCAGGCATTTCGATCGACGTTCGTATCGATTGTCACCGCTATGTGGCCACTCGCCATTGCCGATTCAGGCCTCACAGGCGGGACCAGATAGTGATATCCTGTGGGCTGGTGGGTTTTGTCGTGTTTATGTTTCACAATTACCGGATGGGAGTGTTTATGTTACATGCCTCTGTATATGCCTGTCACGTGGAGTTTGGAGGCATATGCTACTTCATTGATACACAATGCTGTTCATTGACTAACAAGCGTAAACCGGATGTTGTACGTGGGTGCATGTACTTCGTCAGCCTCAAGTTCATTCTGCAGGTCTAACGGAGGAGAACACGGGCACTAGGGGCACAGCTTTATTGTAAATACACGTAGGCTGGGGTCTTAAAAGTATCAGACAAGTTCACTCTTGCATTTGTCGAAAGCCAGCTGTTTGAAGAAAACATCTAATGGGGAGTTATGAACACTTTGTAGTGGCCGCGCCATAGCTCAAGCGGTTAGTTGCTGGCTTCCCACCGCGGCGGCCCGGGTTCGATCCCGGGCCTGGTCAAGTGGGATTTGTGGTGGACAAAGTGGCGCTGGGGCAGGTTTTCTCCGAGTACTTCGGTTTCCCCTGCCAATCTTCATTCCACCAGTTGCTCCACAATGACCCTCACCTATCATCTGGGGCTGGTACAATAGGCCAGAAGTGGCCGCAGTACAAGGGACTTAGTTCCCTCCTACTAGCAATAAAAGAAAATAATATGACTGCATTTTCACAAAGTATTTTTGATTGGTGAGTTTTAATGATCACATGACGATGGGTATAATGAGATGTGATGCCGTGTAGTCATGAGTCATCAGAGACGAAAAGATTCTTCGACTTTTAAACTGAGGGAAGCACGTTCCTCCGAAACGTCGGAAAACGGCCATAATACTTGGGATTACTTGGTTTTTAGATTTTGTCCATCGCCCGATATTCTAAAGAACATAACGTTTCGGCAACCAAATCTATTTCAGTCCTTAGGTGGGGGTGGGGCGTGGAAGGCACATAATGTGTTGGGTCCGTTAACCTCAATTGCGGGACAACCAGTGTCAGTATAACTGAAGCTATGTAAACCCGAGATCATGTGATTTGTTTCATTTATTTTCCGCTTTCATTTCTATCCCACTTTCATGTCTGTACATGCATTATCACAATTTTTATTGTACATTTTCCTGTTATGTCCCGTTATCAAATCCTGATTTATTAATTAATTAATGGTCTAACCAGCCAATTAATTATACAAGTGTAACCAACAGGACTTCCTCAAGCAGTTTATGTTTATTCAGTCTTTCGTGCAATGTCATGTTAGGTGCAGCCATGTGAATGCAGCCATGTCTTTACATGGCTGCACACCCGAGGAGCGGGGCATCGCTTCCTGGCACGGGTAAGGTATTTTTCTCTACTTCATAGAGTTCAGACAGGCCCTGGGCCTGCCCAGTGTCCCGTTCCATGGTTACCGGGGGGGGCGCTTTATCCCCTGGGGTCATGAAGCTGACCACTCGTCTCCATCTGGCCCCGAAGTCAAAAGTGGTAGAGCTGTACCTCCACTCCCCCATATGTCTTCATGGCATAGTGCTTGATTACATAGATAAGTGCAGGAATTACTTTAAAGCGAAGTATAGATAGGCTCACCAAATTTAGATTATAGGCCTTGCTGGTGGAAAAAATCATGTAAACATGAATTATGTGTTTCGTTCACATAAATTGATACACAGGTTTACAAATAAACATGTTATCCAGCACTATATGCCAGCATTAGTACTACGTCAGATTATAATGTAGAACTTCGTGACGTCATGCTAGTATTATGTGTGTCTATGAGCTTTCTTTTTTCTTATATGTTACTTTTGTTTAACGATGACTTCCCAAATGATTACATTGTGTAGCGTCAAATAAAAGTTTGACCTGAATGTCAGTGCGAGAGGTTTATTTTCAATTACTAGCCCAGAGATTTCTCCGAGTCCGAAGAAGACCACAAGAAACTTCAGTCATGATTATTGGTCCCAGAATATCCCTAATATGAGCCAGGGGTGCTAGCAACTTGACTTGTGATGTTTCGTGTACGCTTTCCTAATAAAGTTTGAGTTATTTCCTCCACATCTCGTACGTGTGTGCAGAGCTATGTTCCATCGTCTTGTGGTTTAAAGAATAGGGAGGGAGAATGAGAGAGAGATAGTTGGAGGGAGAAGGAAATAGTGCCTTTGCTGCTTTGGAATGTAGGTCCACTTGCTTCGTCTGTACCATGAATTAACATAACGTATACAGGTATATCGTAGGCGTGTACATATGGCCAAATTGGGCCTGAAAGCCTCCCTTTTAGTATGCTGGAAATATCTACCAGACGACGCGATAAAACTTGAGTTTATATTTTCGTGTTTCTTAAATATGTCTGATTGTAATGAAATTGGGAGTAATGAAATATTTCAACTCTTCTTGCATTTTAAAATATGTGACACATCTACAAGTAGAGTCTTCTTTATACCTCATCGATTCTTGTATATTTAACGATTACTTTCCAGCTTGATTGCATTACTTGCAAGATGATTTTGAATGATGAATGCAGTAGGAAGTGGTAGGTACTATCCCAAAATGTATCCGGAGTCTAAGTAAAGTTGTGATAAACATCTGACCTCTTAAAAGAATGGGGTGATAACAACTAAATTGCGACTTTGGGTTAAGGAGCTTTTTCTATTTGTATAATTGCATTTGAAAGTTGCTTTTAAAATTATTTTAAAAGTAACTGCCTTGTCGGTTGCGTAAATTTCTGCTGGTCTCGCCAGCACAGTGATTCTCCCTTCCCAGTCCACGGGACTCAAGACTACATTTTATTCTTGCCACTCTACTAGTCGCGCAGACACTCTCGGCTTGGCCGATATTTGGACCTTATACAGCTTACGCTCGTACAAGTACAGGTACGTAGACACCACGCGGTAAAGGCATGAAAAAGGAAACCGATTAAACGATATAAAGAAACGTATGATATTGTCACGCATAGGGGTTGTGCGTGAATTATAAGACGGGGTTTGGAATTGGATGATTCAATTTATTGATACCATATACACACCACTAGGAAGTACAGGCAATTACAGGGCTATTCCTGTTCCCACACTTTACAGTTCACCGTTACACACGCACTAGGGTTCTCAGTCATCACTAGCCGTATCCTGGCAACAGTTTGATCACACATGACGTCTTCTTTGCACCACCTAATTCCTTTCTTGCCATTTCTTCTCGATCACTTTGCACTGCCATCTCCAGAATTCGACCGAATTATTTACAACAACTAACTCTATGCCTCTCTATGCTGATGAACATGTGGGAACTGCCCACATTCAAGTAAGTGTGACAATGCAAATCCTCGTGCGCGGCAGGCTCGCCACCGTGTCAACCGATAGGGTCAAACCTGCCTACATGTTAAACGAGACAGGCCGTGGGACCACCACCAAGACCTTCAACCCTGCAGCCGACGAAACCCCAACCGCGGTTCCGCTTGCCGTGCCACCACAGCCTGTACAACGAACTACACGCTCCGGACGTCATGTACATTTTCCTGATCGCTTCAACAGCTGAGCAACGATCTCCGCGGGGGAGTGATGTGGGAACTGCCCACAAACACTTCCTTATAACCACTTTGCACTGACCGCGCAGAAAAACAGCCTCTGTTATTAAGGAGGCATATTTATTGATCCGTTGCCTAGCAAATTAGTCCTATTGTTGCCCTCGTTTACTTCCGCCGGAATGTGTTCACCGAGTCGTTGCCTAGCAATGGGTATACACGTCACAATATTATGTTTCTGTTGGTAACGTTGATAGACTGAATAAACTTAGAACTGTCTAGATTGGGGTGGGGTCTCGCTGACGGAGGAAACAAGAAATGGTTACAGATTTTTTATAGAAGTTTATGAATGTTTCTTGGAATACAAGACGTACAACATGAACAGTGTATAATCTCAAAACTGATCTTGGTGAAGTCGAGTGAACTCTCTCAGTGTATGGTCGGTTGATGTGATGAATTTTCCAGTTTTGTAAGAGTAAGGGAGTTCTTGAATTAGGCAGTATCGACTAGTCATGAAACTGTCTGTACCACGGAGTAAGTAAATTAATGCCAGCCTTTTGGCTACGAAATAAAGTTCCTTGGTTGCAATAATTAGTTGGTGCTTATGTCTGCGAAACTTGCAACACTCATTACCAGAAAGAGAAGTAGCTCTTCTCTACCTGAGCTGAATAAATCTTCATTCTGGCTTGTGGTTACGGTGCAGGATTACCAGTTTTTCTTTTTGTCCCGTTCTGCTGTGGAATCTTCTTTGTTCATCCCCATCGACATTCTGTTTCTTGAAAATGTAATTGAGGAAACGGAAATGAAGAAGAAAATTGGAGGAGAAATTAAATTCGCTGAGCTATCATAAATTGTATATTTCGTTTCTGTACCAAATTGGTGGTACATCATGATTAGACCTTCGTACTGGTGGTCAGTTGACCCAGTCCCTCCCTTCTGAGAAATGCTCATTGGCTTTCACAGAACAATCGAAACCTCTTGAGGCTATGTGGTTAGGTAAGGATACTGGCTAAAGAAAATTACAGAGTAAACTAAATTAGTTTTATTACGAGTTTTCCCTGTCTTGGTTTTGAGAAGCCAAACCATAGGACAATATGAATCCATTATTGTGTTTGTATATTTGAAATAATAACGTTGTAAATTATTAGCTGCCTTTAAATCTTGCATTATATAAGAACCTTTGGACCACATTTTATATCTTTTATTTTCGTTATTTATTAAGAAAAAGGAAACGGCTTTCTGGAACTGATCAGCCTATATATTTCGTGGTTCGTCGGAAGAATCACTAGGCACGTATTGCCTTAATATTTGCTACTGTTTTTGTTGGTCCATTTACTCTCAAGTGGGGTCCAATTTTCCCACTCTTATGTGTGTGAAAAGACACAACGAGCCCGACGTCAGAAGTTTTACATCATTGTAGAAAGGTAGTATATAAGAAACCAATACCATCAAATATGCGAACAATGTTTTGGTTTGTAATTCAAGAGACGTTCGACCGAGTTCCATAGATTTATTTGTAGGAGAAAATAAACGATTCTGAGTATTTGTCTGTACCACTATTAAGCTTCCCCTTTCACCCCTGCGCCTTTCTTTTGCGCTTCGTTCTCAGGGTTTTCAATTCCACGCTAACGTGGCCGTCTGTCTTGTACCATTCTATTGCGATGGTGCTATCGCATTCAATTTTGTGCCCTTACTTGTTAGATCACGATATGTCTGGACTGGTTGCGCAGCTCCGATGTTAGCTCCAAGAAAATGTTGAAAGCAGATTATATTAAAAAAATAAGTAAAATAATCCCTGTGCTTAACTAATTAAGCATTACGCCATGAAGGCGTTTGGGGGAGTGAATGTATAGATCCACATTATCTTGACCTCGGCACTAGCTGGAGGTGAGTGGTCAGTTTCACGTCCAGGCCGCTTTACCCCCGGGGAGGACAGACCTGGAGAGGTTAGCGTACCGTTGCTCTTTGATCCGGAGTTGTTGAATTGCAGTTTCAGGTTCTGGCTCAGCCTTCGTGTAGTGGGTTTAAGGAAGGAGCATGTCATCTTGACAGCGCTGTGTGACATTTCCTCTCATTACGCTGTTAACAGCGCTCTTCATTACAGCGTATGTTCACAGATTATGTGTGTCCGTCCTTTTATATTGTAGCACGCAAAGTCGTTGCTAAGTAATGACTTGGTAAGTTACTCACGTTGCTAGGCAACAGATTCATAACAAGCAACAATTGAATTGTAAGAATGAGAAGCAGCATTTTCTACGCGGTCCGTGTCGATATGTTATAGGCAGGACAGGTCTAGAGTTTAGTTGAATTGGAGTCAACCAGAAGAGTAGGAGGTTGATGTGAGATGGCCGCCAGCCTGAGAGTTGGTGCAGTGTAGTGCAGGGAAGTGAAGAGTTGGTTGATGAATTATTTAGTAGTTAGTCATAGAACTGCAGTTCAGTCGTTATGAGTTGTCGCTGTTAGAAGCTGAGAGCTGAGGCACGGGAATAGTTGGAAAACCCAAAGTAAGGGGAACATGTGCCGTTGAAAGCCGTTACCAGGCGACGACTACTGGAGACTGCAACAGACACAAGTGTGTGTTTCTAACAGTGAAATGCAGTCACGACTTTTATGTTAATGGAGCCCGTATGGTTGGGAGACGTCGAGGCTCCCACATTTTCTCTACGCAGTCGGTTCACATATGGCTGTAAGGTTGTTAGCCTTACGCGTCGGCCACCCTTTACCCCCCAGGAAGATTCCTGATATTTCTGTTAGAGGCTTAAGTCGACCCCAGGGCTCTAATGCGGCTGGAAAGATTAGGTAAGATGAAAAAAATCCACTTCATCGGTACTCGAACTCGCGATCTTCTGGCTTGTAGTATAGGGCCTGAACCAACTACGTTACCGCGTGCCAAGTTTAGAAACTGCGTGTCATAAATTAATCGACGAAAGAAAATAATCAGCGATTAATTGTGACAGGTTTTCCCTTGGTTCATTATTCTTTCTTAAGTAGGCTATAATTCATCCCGTAGGACAAGATCGTAGCTAGAGATAATTTATTTGTGACACTTTTTTATTTCTCATGTAGGGTCTACTTATCTCAGATGCTTTAACCAAAGCGTCGAAACTTTAATGTTATAGTCGATATGTATATATTTAGTGTAACTTAAAAATCTGTACCTTTGACTAATGATGTTTATCGAAATACGTAATTATGAAAACATTTAATTACGTAAGTTCGAGTATGATTAGAGTCTACAAGCGTTGTATTTTATTGTTTATGACATGAAATCCTTTTCTTCCAGTAAGATAATGGGGCGAAGATTAATTAAGAATGTTAAGTATTTTTAATAAGATCTTACTCGTAATGCACCTGTGGCTCGGGACATGCACGCGTAACGCAGTCACTGAATATGAAGTTACGGTGAGTGATTTCTGCTGTGTAATTACTGCTCTTCGTGGGGGTGAGAATAACAACTGACATCCGGTGTGGTGCTGCCCGAGCTGGCCTTGGTCACGGTGTAGGGCAGAAACAAAGCCGCTTCATTCCAGCCGGAGACATTGTCTTCTTCTCTCGGAGGTGGGCAGCGTGTTGAACTGAACTGCCTAAACCAGTGAGCCCCACCTACCAGAAACTGGCGCCGCCCTTGAAGCAAAGATCCAGAAGCGGTAAAACCGGGCGTTCAGAAATGATTGTAGCAGAGTAGAGTCTGTAATCTGAGTAAGAACTGATCTCTATACATAATGTAGCTCCAAATAGCGGGATGGGTGTCAATGAGGAGTCGGAAGGATTCCAGGAGAAAATGGCAGTGTCTAGGCCTGTTACTGACTACACCCGCACTGTAGGACAATATTCCCACTGTTGTCACCTGAATACGAAGCAGGGATGCCAGCAGTTCAACCTCTGTGATCAATAGGACGATCAGTGAGTGGTATGCCTCTTATATCGCTGGCTGAAAGTTGTCGATTCTGTTCAGTTTTCCATAAGTTCAGTATTTTCGACAAGAGGCTTTCGATTTTGAAGTATTATCAGTGACGTAGCATATACATGTAGGAAGCCGGTATAGCGTAGTCGGTATAGCGACTGGCTACGGGCTGGACGATCGAGGGGTCGTAGTTCGAGTCTCGGTAGAGTAAATATTTTCTCTTTTCCACGTTTCCAATCCTGCTCTGTTGCCCACCCAGCCTCCTGTCCAACCGGTATCGATGATATCCGGGGATAAACCGGCCGGAGCGTGAAGATGACCACTCACCTCCAACTAATGCCAAGGTTAAGAAAAATGTGGATCAATACATCCAGTCCCCCTTATACCTTCATGGCGTAGTGCTTAAGTGGTTAAGCACAAGGGCGACTTAAAATAAATATATATATATGTAAATATAATTTAAAGAGGCTACTATTTAATTCATTTTGATATTTCACTTGCAGTACAATACAGTTTTACCCTATGTTTAATTAAGCAACAAGCCACAAAGATGTGTGTGGGGGAGTGGAGTTACAGCTCCATCGTACTTGACCTTGGCACTGCAAGGAGAGTGGTCAACTTCACGCTTCTGCGGCTTTACCCGCTGGAACCGCGGTAGCGTAGTTGGTTGAGGGGCTATGCTACAAGCCGGAAGGTCCTGGGTTCAAGTCCCGATGAGGTCATTGGATTTTTTTCAATTGACCTAATCCTTCCAGCCGCACTATGGCCCTGGGGTCGAAATATCGTTAACTGCGGGGAATTGAACCCAGGCCACTTTGCCCCCGGCAAAATAACTCGCGGATCCCACTGGACAGGACGCCGGGTAGTCCTCAGAGCAGGTCTGAACGCTGTCGAAAAGAGAAAATCGCTTTTCCTGCCGGAAATGGAACCTCGGCCTTCCGTCCCATAGCCCGTCGCAGCTATATGAAGGAAAACCCACACGGGGAGAAATTAGTAGGAACATTCCCGTTTGGTACAATAATTGTAAAATGTGAGGGATTTGGGAAAGGCGATACTTAATTTTAATGTCAACAAAAGAGACATTCCACGTACTGAGCCAGAACATCCAAATCGTCTGAATTACAGAGAATGATTCGTGCTGTAGAAAAAGCAGTTCCGCATGTCTCAGACCGTTATGAACGTACGAATAAAATTATGCGCGTTTGTACTGTAACCATGACAACGTTCTGCCTACAGATGTGTGTAAATGGATGATAATTCAATTAAATATAAAGAGATCGACATGAAGAATGCCAGTTACAGGCAGCGAGCGGAAGAACCTGCCTACATATATGGAAGGTAAGGCTGTCCTTTTACTTAATTCATTAAGCCCCACATCATGAAGGCGTATGGCGGAGTGGGGATGTAGCTCCACTATTCTTGACTTCGGAACTAGATATAGGTAAGTTGTCAACTTCATAATCCGGCTGTTTTATTCCCCAGGTAAGAGCCCGCGGTACCCATTGCATAGGAGTGGGCCCCAGAGCCGGCCCGAACGCTGTCAAGTAGAGAACAATTTCTTGCTCTGTGGGGAATCGAACCTCCACAGTTCATCTCTATACCGCCTGAGATATCCAGGTACCTCCATATGAGGGGGGTAACTGTGGATGCGTCAACACGTGGACATGGACGTTACTGTATTATTCTCTACCTCGAGGACTGAGTTTCGGACCGAACCGTTCATTTTGTTCCGAACTGACGCACAGGACATTAAGCTCTGGGATATCATTTGGTACGGCCAAAGCAACGGAAGAAGGCTTCTGTCTTATGACATCAGAACGGCAGTGAAATTCGGCTTCAGAATAGGGTCCAGTGGCGGAATTTCGGGAACTTGGTGATGAATGAAGAAAGCAGTCTTCTGGGATTTGGCACCGTGTATAACACGGTGCCAAATCCCAGAAGACTGCTTTCTCCATAGTCACCGCCGTGAAAGCCTCAAATCTTACTTGGTGATGAATCTTTGGGTTCCAAACGTAGGAGCTTAAGTTGTCTTCTGCTTAACTAATTAAGCACTACGCTATGAAGACGTATGGGGCAGTGGCTCTATAGATCCACATTTTCATGACATCTTCACAATTTGGAGGTAAAGGGCCAGCGTCACGCCCAAGTCGCTTTACCCCCCGGGGAAGGAATCCACCGTACGAATTGGATAGAAGGCTGAGTGGGCCCCAGTGCCGGTCTGGACAACGTGGAGAAGAGAAATTTCTTGACCCTACCTGGACTCGAACTTCGACCCTTCGGTCGTTCAATCCGTAGTCAGTCGCTATTCCGGCTCCCTTTGGGTTCCAAAACAGACGGGAGAAAGTGGGGTATATTTCGACCATCTGGGAGTTAACTATCAACTTTTCAAGAGACACCATGCACCATTTATTGCTGTTGGTGGTTTTATTATGCTGATGTCTGATGGAAGAAGATGTTACAGTGTCAGTTCTGACTAGAATTGTGCCTTGTGTTGGAGATTTCAACTTGAGATTGGGCAGTGTGACAAGACATTGAAACAGACAGGAAATTGGTGCGGCAAGGGGATTGTTGGCAAGCAGGTAGAGCGGAGGACCAAATAGGCGCCTCTCGGGATCCCATCCCTAACCATTTGTACGCCTACCGGTCCTATTTTTTTTTTAATAATCGTGTTTCTCCTTTGAGGTAGTCTACTTAATTTTCATGCATCACCCGGTCTTTTTTTTTTTACTGAACTTTATATTTACTTCTCCAGAACGAAAAGAATGCCTTCATTAACAATACATGTCATTAAATTATTTGATCGTTTGTGCAATCTCACTGCATGTTAATATTTTATTTTATGTTTCATGAATTATTAATACAGGGTTATCCAACTCGTGACCCATTTACTGCATCGAAACCAAGTTTGCAGTTTCAAACCCTTCAAAGGCTCAAAACCATCAAAAAAATAAAAATCAGCTCTTATCTCGCAGAAAACACACTGAGTCTCTTTTACAAAGATTAGTCCTTAGTTCCGTACAATGAAATAATCGAACCTTACGAAGTCCATAAACAAAACGTCTGTATTTTAATTTTTAACTTTTAGTTAGGTTATGATGTCATAACTTATCTGATGGTCAGGTCCAATCACTGATCTCATAAATTTCATTTTTGCTGTCTGTGATCTTGATCCATGATCTCTTCTTAGCACACAAGTTTCTTATGCGTGAAATTCTATTGTGGAGTGTAAAGGCAAAAGTAAAGTTGTCCCTTTGCTTAACTAATTAAGCACTATTAGGGAGTGGATTTATAGAGCCACATTTTCTTGACCTCGGCACTATTTGGAGGTGAGTGGTCAGTTTCACGCCCCGGCCGCTTTACCCCCGGGAATGAGGCCCCGGTACACATTGTGTAGGAGGTTGGGTTGACACCAGAGCCAGTCTGGACGACATGGAGGAGTGAAAATTTTCGAACCTACTGGACTTAAACTCCGACTTCTCAGTCTTTCAGCCCGTAGCCGTCGCTATATCGATTACACCATCTCAGGGAATTCATTTATTAAATTTATTTGTTTCTCTCTCAGCTTTACGCTGAAGTGTTCTGTGTAGGTATATAATCCCACAGATGTGGTTAAACGCTGTGATCTTGCTTTGTGTGTCTCCGTTATCAAAACGTGATATGTGGCAGCCAAGAGAGCTACAGTGGCTCACTTGTCCGTTAATTTTATCCTCAATACATTTACCAATATTTCGGACCTATCCATTTTACTAAGTTTGACTTGAAACGGCGTTATATTATGAATTACAATTCTACTTCGCGTGGAATATGTTCCTTGAAAGGATATGCTTTAATTATGGGGAGAAAATATTAAAATTATAACCTATTAATATTATATTTAATTCATAAGGAACTCTTTGCAATGTTAATGAAGTTTTGACTATTTTCGCATAGTCATTGGCAAACATCGACTTCATTAAGATTCTTTTACTGTACCCTGTAAAACTAGTAATTTTGCATTTCCATTGTCTGACTACGAAAGGTGTTACTTCTTAGTTATCCGAACGTGGCAGACAATAACAAGCACCTCTCTACTGATGGTACAAGAACAAAGTCTGTAAAATTAACAAAATTTTCACGTCTGTCACACAAATTATTATAGACGTTACTGAGCCCCAGCATAGGCGGGCTTTTGTATAAAATGGTTTTGTTGGACTTCTCAGTTTAGAAATTCTATTTCATGTCTGGTGAAGGAATTATTTTTAATGCCACTGTGACTCTTATCTTCTCGCCGAATATTATGACATAGTGTTTAATGCAGGACCGCGCCATAGCTCAAGCGGTTAGTCGCTAGCTTTCCACCGCGGCGGCCCGGATTTTATCCCGGGTCTGGTCAAGTGGGATTTGTGGTGGACAAAGTGGCGCTGAGGCAGGTTTTCTCCAAGTACTTCGGTTTCCCCTGCCAATCTTCATTCCATAAATTGCTCCACAATCACCCTCACCTATCATCTGGGGCTGGTACATTAGGCCAGAAGTGGCCGCAGTACAAGGTACTTAGTCCCACCCCACTGGCAATAAAAAAATAGTGTTTAATGTGTCCAATTTGTGTTCTGGAGGCCCAGGGTTCAAATCATAACGTGGCTATCCTGAGATTTTCCCCGCATCTTTCCCGTCCCCCCAGCCAATTTATGGCACGGCGTCTTTAAATATCTCAAGTCATAATCCGCCCGCAAATTTGTGCCGGGAGCTCTTTTCCCAGACTGAAGCAATCGGACCGTGGAACTGACCATGTATTTCCATCTGATTCAAATTTCTAGAAAGCACTTAGCTTCATACACATCCCTGCTGTAGAGCTAGCTCCATGTCCTGGTGACTAGTTACATGAGAGCGACTTCACCACAACTTTAACAGTTACGAGTACAATGGAGATGAATTGAAAATAGTTGTAAATTTAAATTATGGGATTTCTCAGTCGGTATAGCGACTGGCTACGGTCTGGACGACAGAGAGGTCGGAGTTTGAGTCCCGGTGGGGGCAAGAATTTTCTCTTTTCCATGTCGTCCAGACCTGCTCTGGGGTCCACTTAACCTCCTATCCAATGGGTACCGGGGGTAAAGCGGCAGAGGCGTGAAGCTGACCACTCACCATACGTCTTCATTGTGTAGTGCGTAATTAGTTAAGCACAGGGACAACTTTACCATTTTTATATGGATAAAACAAATTTACAAATTATTCAACGAAGAAAGCTGTAAAGAACGAGGGGGGGTTGTCGGAAGTATTCGGTTGTCACGAGTTGCAGAGATTGTTACACATGACTGCGAATGACTGCTAATGTAAGAAGGAAAACCGCGCCGTTAATTAATGCCATTGTCAAACTGGAGATTCCACGCAGCATTAAATGAGGAACATTTTTTTTTTCAGTGAACCTGGAAGGCTAGTAGAGAAACTGTTAGTGTCTTATTTGGAGTAGCCGTGCCTAACTCGACTGCTGAAAAGCGGAAAACATCTGATGTTCTGTCTGCAATTAGGCTCTGAACCGATGCTTCACGGACACAAGCCAAACGTGTTACAGTTGACCTGACCAGTTTGACTTGAATTGACGGTGGCTCTGTAAATACATTAGAATCACGGATGTGCAGAATCTAATAATTATGCCCCCACGCCATTTCCCTGGGCTTAGTTAGGAACTGATTGTGCATCTCAAATCAAACGATTAAGTGAATCTGTTTTGCTGCCACATGAAGAGAACTTGTTCCATCTGGAGAACAACTGGACGATACATTGCATGTATGTCCCACTGTCGGCTGAGTTCTAATTCGAAGTTTTCATCAGGAGAATGTCTGAAGATTAGAATCTTCACGGTATGACGCCGTATAGTCTGACTTCTAAGACGAACGAATTGCCTTCATCTTCAAGGTCGAAGTTTAAGCCGAAAAAACCAGTGGGAAGCATTCTCACTCGCCACTGTGAGAACTTTAAATGTCATTATGTTTGTGCATTCTTTTCTGATAACTCTTCTATATGAGAAATTAAATATCCATTGTGCCTGAACATTTCCGGCTAAGGCTCTCGACCATGTGTAAGCTTTACCCCCGTATCTCCTTCTTATGCATACAGAGAAAGTGTTTGCTGTGAAAATGAGCCCCGTTGTTTCATGATTATCACATGAGGAGACACTCAGCGTAACAGACCACACCTCACCTATGCGTCTGTGATACTGATCTATATTTAAAACGAGCTACCAGAGTCTACAAGGATGTCAGGCATCTCAAGAGGTGCAAGGTTGGAACTAAAAACATTCTCAGCTCCAGGTAACAGAGGCAGCGGAAATTTAATTTTCTGGTTAATTTATGGTGAAATATGCAATTTTGAAATACAAGTAATTTGGTGGCTTCCACAGCTTGGGGCTTAATTTGAATTAATTTAAATCGGGAAAGCTGCCCAAGCAGCAGCAGTAACAGCTCGGAGAAAAGTACTTATCGATTTAATGAACTACATTCTTTTTGTTTTTGCTTAATTTTGATATAAGTAATTAACAAACCTCCAGAAATCTACAGTTAATAATTTTCTTTACAATTTCGACTGGAGTTTCTGGGGTATTTCATAAATCCCACTGTCTTGTAAAATTATTAGCATTTGCAGTACGAAAATAGGTTGTATGAGTTCTTCCCAGACCGACTTATCGGGTTTATAAAGCAAAACATCGTAACACCGATCTGTATAGGCTGAAAATCGTTGGTCTCAAGATTAAGCAAACGCAAACTTATTAATTAATTAAGTCAGTACCGACCTGTTTGAGGCACTATGCTACAAGCCGGAAGGTCGCTTGTTCGAGTCCCGATGTCATTGAATTTTTTTCAGTTGGTCTAATCCTTCCAGCCCCACTATGGCCCTGGGGTCGACTCAGCTTTTAACAGAAATGAATACCAGAATATTCTTGGGGGTAAAGTGCGGCCGGAGCATAAGGCTGACAACCTTGCCGCCATCTATAAGCCGATTGTCTAGATAATGTGGGAACATCAATATCCCAAAATCTTATGGGCCTCCACGGCCTCTTACAAGGATAGCTTTACTTTTTACTTACTTACTTACTTACTTACTGACCTGTTTTTCTCCTTACCATTTTGCAATTAGAGTCTTTCCGTTAAAATAATTCTCCACATGAAAGGAAACACAAGTTAGTAATCATGCAGAAAGAAGGGCGATACTCGGTTGCATTTACTGAACCCAGTCTTTTCCAGGCGCAGGCCTGCAATATGCAGTACACAGGATTCATTGTTCAGCTGCCCGTGAACTCTCTAGCCCAGATCTGCCCGGCGTTCCGCTGTCCCGGTCTGTTTGTCCCGTTGCTAGGCAACAAGGGACTTTGTTACTTGAAGTTTTCTGGATTAATGTGAAAGCGATCCTGATTTCAACCCCGTGGTGTTGATGAAATTGTTGTTATCCTTATTTTGTGTTCTCTTTTATTCCCTCGCTTCACTCTGTGAAAGTATCTTACAACACCTTATTTTTGTACACTCGAACACACGTGTTTTTGCCTTCATATAGAGGGACATCGACGTCGAAGCCATTTCACTGCCATCTGTGGGCTGATTATCTAGAAAATGTGGGAGACTCGACGTCTCACAAACCTATGGGCCTCCACGGCCTGTTACAGGGATTTTGTAAGAGGATTCGATACTTTACAAAGCCAAACAATTCCAGTTTGCATTACTTAATTGTGGTTTAAGAGTGCTTGCTTGTGGCCTATTGTACCAGCCCCAGATGATAGGTGAGAATGATTGTGGAGCAATTGGTGGAATGAAGATTGGCAGGGGAAACCGAAGTACTCGGAGAAAACCAGCCCCAGCGCCACTTTGTCCACCACATCCCACTTGACCAGACCCGGGATCGAACCCGGGCCGCCCCGGTGTAAAGCCGGCGACTAACCGCTTGAGCTATGGCGCAGCCGCTACCTAGTCTTACTCTTCGACATATAAGCTGGAGACATGACGCTTCTCCGAAACTTCGGTACACTTCTACCAACCTGCACAGTGACACATCTCAGAAGTTACTATTCTTTGATGTCACTATTGTGAGAATATCGAATCTCATATATTTGTGGTTTATCCAGTGCCGCTCTCGGTATCGCATAGTATACAACGAGAAGACTGATCTAATTACCAATAATTTATGTAGAAAGAATGTAGTATAAATAGGCCATGGCTTAATTTGAGCCATTATGCCGGAGTTTGCATGGAGGTTAAGGCAAACTATCCCTGTAACAGGCTGTCGAAGCTCGTAGGGTTGTGAGACGTTGAGGTTCCCACATTATCTAGACAGTCGGCTCACAGATGGCGGTGAGGTTGTCAACCTTAAGCGCTGGCCACTCTATATCCGCAGGAACATTCCTGGTAGATTCTGTTAGAAGTTGAGTCGACCCCAGGGCCATAGTTCGGTTAGAAGAAAGAGGTTAATTATGAAATCCAACATGAAATTTACGACAACCTAAGTCAATGTAGGCGGTGTCACGGTCGAGGTTTGAACCAGCCACTTAACCGAATACAATCCCAAAGTACGTATTACCGCTTGAGGCAACTTCTTTGGGAAATGGATCTTGTCCTCTTCTTACATGCTTTACGGGCCCCTGACGCCCGGGAACCCCGTTGATAGGAATTCTAAATATGCATTTTAATTGCTCTTAATATTTTTTTTTATTTCTAAAGAGGAAGTTGTAGGAAAGGGGCCTTACGTCATGACCGAACGCGGTTATTTTATGTTTTACCATTACAAAAATTAATAAAGCATAATTATTTCTCTGAAATGAAATTGAATAGTCTTTCAGTGTGGAGTAAGATATTACGATGTGCTGTGTTATTTAATAAACGATTAACCGTTTACGTCCTGTGGTCCCCTTTCCCACATAAGAGCCTAACCTTATTACCATCATCAGAATAAGGGTTCTAAGAGGCAGTTCCACTCATCTGTCTTTATTGGAGGTTTGCAGACTCTGGGAAATGTGAGGAGTGTATAAGTTAGTACAAAAGCTGAGTTGAGTAGGGGGTAGAGAGGTGCTCCGCTGACTGTCAAGAGCATATGAACCCTTGTCCGTGTAACAAAAACACACATTTAGGTCTGCCAGTACTGGAAACAGATCCTATAACATAGATGGCACAATCCTATGAAGTTACAATTGAGCATGTTCAACAGGACGTGAAGGCAAAGCTACAATATTATGTCTGACAAGTACAAAACGTGGTCACATTCCACTAATTGCTGGATGATAGGGTCTCTTATGTTTTTGTTATAATGTATAGGAGATTGGAAAGTGACAATCGCGTTTGCAAATATACAGCAGTGCATCTAACGTTTTATTAAATCCGAAATGAAAATAACCGGAAACTGCAAGACTGAAGAGGGTAAAGGCTGTTTATGAAGCTTTATACATATTCCATGGCCTCCAGTGACTACTAATGCATCTGCAGTGTAGTTACCCACACCTTCAAGAACTCTTGTAAAGGCTTCAAGTCGATTCTTGTGCACGGATATCAGGCTTTTTTTTTTTTCATTACATAGTAATATCGTAGCAAAGGCCATGCCAAAGCTCAGGCGATTAGTCGCCGGCTTTCCACCCCAGCGGCCTGGAGCCTAGGTGAGATCATGTGGAATTTGTGGTTGACGAAATGGCACTGGGGCAGGTTTTCTCCGAGTTCTTCGATTTCCCCTGACAATTCTCATTCCACCGACTGCTCCACATTCATCATCTATCATCCAGGGCGTTTACAATAGACAAATTAGTTGCCGACGTACCAAGTGGACTCAGTCTCACACGACCCAAAGGTAGGAAAAAGTTCATAGCAACTCACCTTCCATTACCACCAGTAACTTCCCATTTGGATATCTTGAACTGTCCTAAGGAAAACAAATTCTTCTTTTGTAAGGTTTGAGGTTTTCACGGCGATGACTATGAAGAAAGTCGTCTTCTGGGATCTGGCGCCGTGTATTCTTGGTTTTAACCGACGTTTCGGGGGAACATATCGCCTCCATCTTCAGGGCAGGTGAATCGCGATGCGAATACAGAGAGCAGTAGCCAGATCCCAGAAGACGACTTTCTTCAAATTCTTCTTTTGTGTGTGTGTGTGTGTGTCACGGATGACTCCCTTCGTGTCGATCGATATAAATGCTTTTTGCGTTCTTTGAACGATTTTTACTAGGACTGTTCAGTCGGTTCACACAAGATCTGCACTGCAGTCACTTGCTCACGCTGGAGGCGCTACGTACCTCCGAAGCGTCCGTTCACACAAGGTGTATACGGCGCCACATCCCAGAAGACGGCATTCTTCATAGTCCCCGCCGTGAAAACCTCAGTTCTTACATTTTTAAAACAACGATTCGTCATATTTTTAAAATTTAAATTATTTTATTTATGGAATATCACATAATATTATACGTGTATGGACTATATGATACTGCGGGCCATGTGACGCTCCGCCGCGGACCACAGTTTCTGAAGCACTGGAATACATCTTTACCGCTTTGTTTTCATTCACTGCAGCTGTCCTCGTGAAGCAGAGTGATGGAAGACACCCGTTCATTCTATGCAGTCCAAAAATTAAATACGGTGTTTCCAAGAATCCACCTCGGGACCATGACCTGAACTAGTCGACATTATTACATCTGTTATCTATATAAGGTTTTTTTGTTTAATATTGCCTTCATATTTACTCCTAGGTCATGCAGTTTGTCTTTTGATTTCATGTTTTCCGAATAAAATTTAGAACGAATTTATCATTCATTATGCGTCCTGCATTTCTCACCCATCGGGCCTTTGCCGATCTTTCGGGTCCCATAAAAGGCGATGAGTTTATTGACCGATTGGATGAGGGTTAGATTCTGAAGAAACCCTCTGCTTCCTAAAGTTAATTACATGTGAGACCTGGCCTATCTCCTGCTAGCTGTCGCGACTGGCAGCCACTCCTCGGAACACAGCCTGCAGATATCTTTGTCAAGTTTCACGTCCTCTTTCTTGGCTAAAGCAGCTGTGTTTCATCTTGTCTTATAGCGCCTCATAATACTAAAATTGTAAGGAATGTGGCGATTGTGTCTCACGACTCAGAATGACTATGCTGGCGAGGACCAACAGCAAATTTCCAGACCAGACCAGATGGCGATTACTAACACCCGTACATCTTATTTTCAGTGAAAGGAGTAGGATTCGAGTTCAAGTGTCTGTCAGTAGGTGTCTGTTTTATCTTCTCTCTACACGCCTTCCAGAACTGTTTTATGTGCCTCCTACTAACATTAGCTAAGCAAATGGCTGCAGATGCTGTGGAATACTGAGAAGCTGTGTACGTAAATGTTTCATACAGGCGTATCGCTTGTCCCATGAAGGGGTTAAGTTTCACGTCATCGGTTTGTGTGTAGTTTCGTTGCATGTTAATGGAGCAACTTTCACAGGATGGATGTGTTTGCAAGTTACTGACTGGTCCAACTTTTGCCGGTTGATCGCGACATAACTGCAATCCGACGGGTGCCAACACCTCCAGTTCTGCTAGTAGTTCCCAATCTAGGCAGTTTTTGTTACTTCGTATTATAAGAACATATGCCCTTGTTACATTTCACTATCCATTTCCTTGTCTCAAGACATCCAAGTGATTGGTCTTCAATAGCCAATCATATTGAAAATTCATATACGTTGCAGGATTTGAGGTTCTGACACCGGTGGCTATGAAGAATTCTGTCTTCCGGGATATAACGCTGTGTGAAAGGTAAAAAGGTAAAGTTGTCCCTGTGCTTAAAATTAAAAATTCACATAGTGGGGGGTGGAGTCCAACTGGGTCCACTCGGCACGGCGGCCACTGATTGGCCTATTGTGCCCCGGATGGTTATGATGATGGAGAATTTTGGTGGAATGAAGATTGGCAGGGGAAACCGAAGTACTCGGAGAAAACCTGCCCCAGCGCCACTTTGTCCACCACACATCCCACTTGACCAGACCCGGGATCGAACCTGGGCCGCCGCGGTGGGAAGCCTGCAACTAACCGCTTGAGCTACGGCGCGGCCAGTCCGCCTTCATGGCGTAGTGCTTATTAGTTAAGTTTATCTGCCTGATTTAATTGACGTAATATTCAAGACGGGCATATGTCTCAATGACAGGACCCGTAGTAAATGTTGACCATTTAGAGCTTATTGAAGTTTCGAAACGCTTGGAAGTGACGTTATTCTGTCAGAGTAAGGACCCATGTCTGACAGTTACTCAAAAGAAAGCGTAGACATCTCTGATCTCATAACTGAGAAATTGAAATATTTACCCTCCCATTAAGACATCGTTTGAAAATGAACCGTCTTCATGGCTGTCCTATGAAGTGGAAGTCTGGATCTGATGAAGTGCCCGTTGGGTTGAAACTGACGGCTTTGTGAGAATCATTGGGAATCGCAGCACGTTGCATCTGTCCGCCGTTCAAGCCCCCCCCCCCGCCCCCCTGCCTGTGTTCTACACTGTGCACGCCTCTAAATGCAAAGTACGGCGCGACAAGGGAAATCTGAATGTAAACTACATCTAAACTCCTCAGACTTATCCAGGCCGGGCGACGCGAGGTGAGGAAACAAAAGACATTGCTGATCGTTCAGTCTGCAGACTACGTGCTAATATTTCAGTAACAATCCTCCAGGTTCGAGCCCGATCTAAAGCTACCCTTCTTATCAGTTTACGTCTCACATTTTTTGTGAGAAGCTAATGAAGCCAGACAGTGACGTAACCGTCTGAACTGCCGCTCGGTCTACGTCTCACAAAATGTCCGCTTGTTACTCCTTGCCCTCCGATATATATGAGAGATGCATGCAAAATGTTGGCCGGACAGTCCGAAAGGAAGACATTTGTTGGGAGTTGTAGAGACACGTATCTTAAACGGGGTGTAAGGACGTGTACTAGAGTCGTCTGGTGCACATGAAGGACAGTGGCGGGCGCTTATGAACAAGGTAATGAACCTTCGGGTTCCATAAAGGACGGTTTAATGTTTGTTTTGCAAATTAATCTTGTCTAATTATTAAAATAAATATTAAGTCAAATGTGTATACAGCTGTAACTACACTGTACTACACTGCATAGCAGTGGTGCGCAGCCTGATCTCCGTGATGGAAGTACAAACAGTGAAGGTCTCTGTTAGGAAGTGTACCAATGTTCATAGCACAGGCTGTTCTGGCGCGTTCGCTCGGCTGTATCCCCTGGACTTTCCCTTCGTGAATGCTGAATTCTGATGCTCTTCTTAGCGAATCAGTGGATAGGCGTTTTGTTTCGGAAATAAGGCCCTGTAATTACATTTATACTACTTTTTAAAAAAAGAAGGAATTTAGATTTATTACATTTATTTTGTTTATTTATATCAACATCCATAAATCTCACAGAAAAATAGTGTTGGGCAGAAAATATGAGTTCCAGTTTTCTGTATTGGAAATATTTTCGGGTCTGATAAGAAGCGCGTTAGCGAGATATGTGCGTATAAACGCGTGTAGGCATTTATGTAAAATGCCGATATTTTGTCCGATGCTGTATTAACTTTTGGAGTATATCGGCTGATTTATTAGTACTTCTCAGTGTCGGATGTCGTTAACGTATTTTCAGCGGTATTCGAGTATAATTAGAATGATCAAGCCAAGGAGGATAAGTTGGGCAGGGCATATAGCACGAATGGGGGAGAGGAGGAATGCATATAGAAGATTGGTGGGAAAGTCAGGAGGAAGGATACTACTGCAAGACCAAGACATAGGTGGGTGAACAATATTAAAATGGATCTTAGAGAGATATGATGGATGGTATTAATGTTATTGATCTGGCTCAGTTTAGTGACCGGTGGTGGGCTCTTGTGAACACGGTAATGAACCTTTCGGTTTCATGAAATGCTGGGAAGTTCTTGAGTAACTGCAGAATTGGCAGCTTCTCAAGAAGGGCTCAGCTCCGTGAGTGAGTTTATTTGAGTTCATATAGGCGATTTTATAAGAGATTTTTCTGGAGAAGGGGAAGGTGTAGTTCTTAAAATATCATGTACCGACCTATCTTTGAATCTTCCTAATGGAAGATTATTTTTTGTTTATTATATTTTTAATATATTCTGATGATGTTGCAAGAAGTATGTTTATTATTATTAGAGGGGGTGGGTTTCCTTATGCACCGCGACTAATAGTCTATTGTAACGTCCCCTTTGATATTCTACCAGTCGCCATACCCTACCGGTACTGGTGCGTGCTATCAGCCCCATTCAGCCAACGAGGTCGGCTCTCGGTACCCGATACTTCCCCCATCTCCCAGAGGCACTGGAAACTACTTGGGCGGGAAACTTGTTACCTAATTTTGCTTAGAGGTCTCCTAGAGACATGATGATCGTTTACGTGCCGTAAATCTACGACACGGAACCCACGGCTTAAAATAACTCCCGGAGGACTTGTTCCCTGAATTTTTCCGCCCTTAAAAATTCCACGACCTCCGCCGGGTTTGAACCCGCGTACCTTGAGTCATGAGGTGGAAACGTTACCCCTAAATTACGGAGGCCGCTTTGCAAGAAGTAAATCATTTTGTTATTTTTAAATCATAACTTCGTTACTTCTGGGGGGGGGGGATAGATCAGTTGTTAAAATATAACGTACGGGACGTGTGTTTGGATCCCATAATGGACACCTGTTAACTTAGGAATTGTGCCTTGCATTGAATATTGCAGATGTTGTATGCAATTAATTTTGTCATTTTGAACCGCTTTGTGGTTACTTTTAGAGGGGAGAAGGAGTCAGTTCTAAAATAGCACGTATGGGCGTATATTGAGGTCCCTTAATGGGGCAGTGATAATAATGTCTCACATTCGATAACATTTTTAATTTCCCTTTTTATGGCTAAAACTCTCTGTACAGCATTTAAAAAATCACTGGGTACTTCCGCACTCGAGACGCTATGTATAATGAGACTGGTAATTATGGTCGACTTTTTTATGCTAAGCATTTACTTTACATGCAATCTTAGCTTGACGTTCGCGGGGTCAGCCATGTTATGAGGTGCAGGGCGGTATCGCGCGTTCTGTATGTGCGTGTGTACATATTAAGTAATCAAAAATCAATAGCTCGACCTTCTGCCGAGTTCCCGCAAATGGTTGTAGTATGTAGGCTACCTCTGCTCTGGCAACAGGGCCTTCATTAAGGTAACCCGTTACGCGGTTCAGATACAGTACCGAATTAATGCGCATGCGTTCTCCAGTTAGCTGCACTCCAGTCATATCTTTTTTTTTTCCTTGGCACTACAGCCCCAGTGGGCCTAGGCCTACCTCCATGAACTTCTCCGTTCACTTCGGTTTTTCTAGATCTTACACATTTGGTAGGGCTCCTTGGGCGGGTGATCAGCTCGTCGCAAGGCCTCTACCTGTACACAAACAGAAAAATGCACACACACAAACTAAACATCCATGCCCTGAGTGGGATTCGAACCCACGATCCTGGTTTCCAAGCGAGCGAAGACAGTACATGTCTTAGACCGCTCGGCTACCGTGACCGGACCAGTCATATCTATTAAAGGCAAATACTGTACAAGCGAGCAACTTTATGGCACATTTGTTTGTGTAAAATTGTCCTAAATAGATGTTAGGACGTCGATTGGATTGAGCTGTCTCTGGATAGGATCCCTTGTAGGTTTTTGTGAACACTGTACGGTGATGAACCTTCAGGCATCATTTCTTACAGCAGCTGAGTAATTATAAACTGCTGAAGCGGACCATGTATGATTTATTACAGTCGTGGTGTAGTCTCGACAGTTTCTATGCTTGGAACTGCAAAACTTCCTCTAATTCTCGTGTGTACTTACCTCAACTTGCTAAAGAGCTATGTCATTCAATACCCGGCTAAAAGTCTTGCTTTCCATATAGCAGGATGATGGAGACACAACATTCTGACGGCCAGTGCCACCATTGTCATTCATCTTGGCATGTGTCATTTGTGCTAAATATACTACGAAGATACACAACAGTGTCACAGTGGTCTATTATTAATGATACAGTTCTTTGTTGGACATTGTCTTAGTTGTATTTTAACTGATACGACGTTTCGAAAGCTGAATCTGCTTCCACCTTCAGGTGTAAAATATAGGAAAGGGCCTTCTCAGTCGGGTCCGTTAGTCAGTAATAGTCTCTCCATCAGTGGGTAACGAAGGGACTTCTGCACAGCGCTTATTTCGGCTGCCGTCGCAATGTGACATGTTGCTCTATTAATAATACTGTAACATGTACACTAATATAAATAATGTAAATCATTTGATTGGTGCACTATGCAACAAGCCGGAAGGTCGCGGGTTAAGTTCCCGCTGAGGTGGATTTTTCAATTGACCTAATCCTTCCAGCCGCACTATGGCCCTGGGGTCTAAGTAGCCTCTAACAGAAATGAGTACCAGGAGTCTTCCTGGGGGTAAAGGGCGGCCGGCGCCTAAGGCTGACAACCTCACCGTCATCTGTGAGCCAATTGTCTAGAAAATGTGGGATCCTGGATACCTCACGACCCTATGGGCCTTCACGGCCTGTTACAGGGATAGCTTTACCTTTATATAATATATTCATGAGATATGCATATTCGTTGTAGAAGCGTGTAAAATATTTTTGAGATATATGCTTGTTAAAAAAATGCACAGAACATTCGCGACATACAGCGTGTGTAATTACGAGTAATTTAAAGACATAAAATATCAGCATGTGGATGTATCATATCTATATTTGCGTGCGATGTCAACTAAGCCACGTGAGCAAACATTAACATCTTAATGAAATGGGGGAGACGAGGAATGCGTATAGGATCCTGGGGGGAAAGCCAGAAGGAAAGAGACCACTGGGAAGACTAAGGCGTAGGTAGGTGGACAATATTAAAATGGATCTTAGAGAGATAGGAAGGGATGGTATGGATTGGATAGACTGGCTCAGGATAGGGACCAGTGGAGGGCTCTTGTGAACACGGTAATGAACCTTCGGGTTCCATAAAATGCTGGGAAATTCTTGAGTAGCTGCAGAATTGGCGGCTCCTCCAGAAGGACTCAGCTCCATGAGTAAGTAAGTAAGTAAGTAAGTGTAATGTTTAGAAATGCTGTATTACTCCTTGGGTGGGGAATCAGCCCATCGAAACAATCCAGGAGGAAAACATAAGCACAATGCATGCCCCGAGCCTGATTCCAATTTGCTATTCCAGTATTCGAACAGTTCAGTATTGTCTGGCTTCAGGTTCATTATTATTATCATTTGTTTGTTTGTTTACTTGGCTGCAATATTGATTTATGCTAATTAAATTATTATTATTGTTTGTTTGTTTGTTTGTCTGTTTGTTTTACTGATCTGCATTATTGTGTTTTCTTCCAATGCTTGCCTGTAATTTGTCTTTGACTTTACGTTGTGTTTATCCATGATGTAATTACTTGTATCTACCCTGTGCTCTGTCTGTAATTGGCCTTGCGGCTGTTGACTCGGCAAATAAATAATAAACAATTGAATTGAATTATTATTATTGTTGTTGTTGTTGTTGTTAGTGTTATTATTATATTTTGTTTGTAAATTTTTGATGTCTTTATACGTACTCGTGCTGAGTTTGTAATTGGCCTCTGGGCTATTAAGTATGCGCGGAAATAAACAAGAACTGAATTATTATTATTAATAGTAGTAGTATTGATAGATTATAGTATTATATGTAGTGAATAGACTACAGGCCGGACGACCAAGGAATCGTTGTTCGATTTCCGACTAGGGCACACCGCACTGGTTCACCCAGCCTCCTATTCGTTGGGTACCCAGAGTTTCTTTCCATAGAGTTTAGGAGGCCGAGGAGTGAAGCTAACGACTCCCATTTATCGCCGAAGCTAAGAATGCGTGGCTTTTTGCCTTCACTCCCACATACGTCTGCATGGCATGTTGCTTAGTTCAGCACAGGAACAACTTTATAAGTGTATTATTGTCAATATTATTGTACAGCGGCCCACATATTGATGTCTGGTTGAAGAATTAAAATAAAATTATTGAGTGTAAGTAACCCAAAGCGGTGCAGTTTTGTTACCAAAAATTTAGGGAAATCGTCCATACGGTTCATACTTATTATTGGAACATACGAATATATGGCATCATCCTATGAGACTGTTTTTCTTCCATGAATCCGACCTACAGCATGTAAATTTATATTCTTTTCGCTTTCCACCGGTATTCATAAATCGGAAGTCATTTTTAACACGTCAGTAAAGAAATTACCTGGCATCATCCTCACGTAGTTGAACAAGCTATGCTAGTAGAGCGACTTACTCGTATATACAATTGCAGAGCTTGGAATTGGCCCTGCAACGAGCATATCTTGCGTTCGTAATATTTCCGGCGTAATCATCCGAATTATGACGAGTGAAGGAATTAGGCTAGGAGTTCCGTTGAGCGTGAGCAGAAAAGTGTTTGTATTATTTTTTATCGTGTTGTTTGGCATCGTTAATTAGTGATAAGATGTCAGTGTTTCAGCGTGTGATATTATATTTCTTAGTGTGTGTATGTGTGATGTATGGAAGAAACGTTGTAAGCAAGCTAAAGACGTAATACGAAGCTGGTTCTGGAAGCTTCAGTGTGTCTGCATGATCTTGTGCTTCCAGAGTCCAATGGAAGGCAGCTATTGCAGGTGAGGTTAAGTGATCAAAACAACTGTGTAATGGGATACAGTGACATGCAGATATAATCAGGGTCGAACAAATGTGCTGTTAGTTCACCAGACAAGTCAAATTTGTTTGTTCACCTGGCAAACCATATTATCACATGTAGCAGAGACTAATATTCTTCTTGGATTTGTGATTTACACAAAGGTGACTCTTCTGGGCTGTAACACCACTTAGTTCAGAGAAATTCTGACGTATTGGAGGAACGTATCGCCTCCATCTTCAGGGTTGAAGCCAAGCATGATTATGCTTACCGCCTGTTTCTACTGGTTTCTTGCTTGGCTTGTTCTTCGACCCCGAGTACTGAGGTATTATATTCCTCTGAAACCCAGTACTTTCTCTGTACTACACAACATTACATACAAACCAGTAATTAACTACTTGTCTGGCCATGAAACAACAGACTGACATATTTATTTAACCCTGAATATAATGCAGTTTAGTTTATTATCTCGTCCGAAAAACTAAGTGCACTGGAGTGTGCCAGTGGTAGCAACAAACTTGAAGTATACTTGAAAGGAATGTTTAAATATCCAAATTTTTGTAAGTTTGCTAAGAAACGATAGCACATACTTGAACCTGGCCAACTTATCGACACACAATTCTGTCTCCTAACCATAAAATATTTGTCTCAATAGAATTTTGGTTGCATTTGGTAAGCTATAGTTTTCCCTGTTGTGAGTAGTTACAGCAAACAGCCCAGGAGGCTAAAGAGGTGGGGTGTGATGTAGGTCAAAGTAGGAAAGGTCGTGTAATTTTTGAGTAAGGTGAATGAAGCCAACATTCAAAGATATTCATGGGCCTATTTGATCATATTGTACAACTGTTTCAGAATTAATGTTTTCGTATAATGTTACATAAATAGGACCGCCTTAATCTAAATCTGGGCTCTGTGTTCATTTGTACGACGGACACTTAGACAGGCTGTCCATGATTTTGTTTAATATATTTTTTGTAGCCTGGTAGAGTCAGCTGCAAATGTAAGCGTAACTGCTCATAGTCGCAACAGCCAACAATTGGTGGTTCTCCAGATAAGAGAGAGGCGTGTTGCGATATGTTAAGGCAGGCCTTCAGACTTGGGCGGATTTCTGGAAAATGTCAGGGAGAATATCAAAATTTCACCGAAACAGAGTCTGCGTTATTACCAATTGAAACAGTTTGAGTCGTGATTTCATTATTAGTTCAAGGAAAGTGGGCCAAATTTTAATGGCAACACGATCCAAAACAAACGAATGGAGATAATTTCAACAATATAATACTCGAAACTGGTAGACATTTCAGGAACAAGAAAAGGGAATATCTGTTGGGCAAAATTAATGACCTTGAAACAAACAGTATGAACAAGAATTTTAGACGCTTGCATACAGTCATAAATGAATTCAAGAATGGTTAATAACCTAGAACTTTCTTGGTAAAGGGTCAAAATGTTGGTCTTTTTTATAGGTATAATAATTAATATTCCAAAGTATTTGATGTATATGGACTGAGTGATGTTAGGCGGATTGAAATGATGCAGCTGAGCCGTTAGTACTGGTGTCTAATCCTTTTAGGGCTGAAAATGATATTGGAAAGTTTAAATGGTATAAATTGCCAGGTATTACCAAATTCTATCAGAATTGTTTCAGACAGTAAGTGCAGGATCATGTTCTGAGACCTATCACTCACTCACTCACTCACTCATTGAGCTGCGCTCTTCTTGAGAAGCCTCCAATTGTGCAGCTACTCAAGAATTTCCCAGCATTTTATGGCACCCGAAGGTTCATTACCGTGTTCAAAAGAGCCCTCCACTGGTCCCTATCCTGAGCCACATCGAGCCAATCCATCCCATCCAATCCTATCTCTCTAAAATCTATTTTAATATTGTACACTCACCTACGCCTTGGTCTTCCCAGTGGGGTCTTTTTCTATCTGGCTTTCACACCAACATCCTATATGCATTCCTCTTCTTCCCCATTACTGCTACATGCCCTGCCCACCTCATCCTTCTTGAGTTGATCATTCTAATTATACTCGGGGAAGAGTACAAGTTATGAAGCTCCTCATTGTGCAGTTTTCTCCAGCCTCCTTTCACTTAATCTCTCCTTGGTCCAAATATTCTGCTCAACACCCTGTTCTCAAACGCTGTCAGTCTATGTTCCTCCCTTATTATTATTTATTATTATTGGAGGGGGTGGGTTTCCCCATGCACCGCGACCAGTGGTCTGTTGTACGTCCCCCCTGTGATATTCTACCAGTGTCTATACCCTACCGATACTGGTGCGTGCCATCAGTCCTGACTCAGCCAGCGAGTTCGGCCTCTACTGGCTCAGCCGTATCTAGATGCTTCCCCCATCTACCAGAGGCGTTAGAGACTATTATTGGGCGGGAAATGCCCTTAATAATTTGGCTCAGAGGCCTCCTTGAGGCATGAGGATCTTTTACGTGCCGTAAAGCTACGTCACGGGACCCACGGCTTAGAGTCCCTCCCGGAGGACTTGTTCCCTGAATTTTTCCGCCCTTAAAAATTCCACGACCTCCGCCGGGTTTGAACCCGCGTACCTTGAGTCATGAGGTGGGAACGTTACCTCTAGACTACGGAGGCCGCTATGTTCCTCCCTTAATGTCAAAGACCAGGTTTCACACCCATACAGAATCACAGCTAAAATTTTATTTTTGTATATTCTAATTCTTATGTTTTTGGATAGCAGACGAGAAGACAAAAGATTCTTGACCGAATGGTAGCAAGCATTACCCGAGCTCAGTCCCCATATATCTGTTAATTCCATTTGGAGTAAGGAAGAATTGGTTTACAAGTAGAGAGATAAAATCGATTGTAACAATTATAAGAGACATATTACTAATATCAGTATCATATAAAATTTCATCCAACGTTCTCTCTCTCAAGGCTAACTGCTACGTCGACAAGGCTACTGGCAATCGGGAGCGTTTATTTCGACGTGATACATAATTTACTGTCAAAATATACTGCATTCGTCAGATACTGGAGAATAAATGGAATGGAAGTACAATAGGAAAGTACGTACACACGTATAATTGAGTTAGGAGGGAAGCATTGTAGAATATTCTAATCTAGTTTGGCATTACTTTGAAGTTAGTTAAACGATTTAAATTGTGTGCAAGTGAAACCGATAACAGAGTCTGAATATATAAACACTTGTTTGATATATTTTCTATTTAGAATGGTCTGAAGCAAGATATTGTATCGTCAGTGCTTTTTAATCTTGGCGTAGAAGCCATAAGACATGTCCAAGAGACCAGGAAGGATTGAAATTAAATGGGATACTTCAGATTCTGGTGCATTCTGATGATATTGACTTAACTGGGGGGAAAATATTGATTCCACACACAAAGAACCGCAGATTCTATCTTAGATGCCAGTAAAGCGGTTCATGAAGACGTGAACGCAGAGAAAACTGAGTATTTGTTGATGTTTCCTGACCAGAATGCGGGTTAGAACGACAATATGTAGATAGAGCTGATAAATCTTACGAAAGCTTCTTATGGATGAAACATTTGGCAACGACACAAATCAATATTGAATTCGCTAAGAAATAAATTGAGGGTGTTAGAGAAGAGAGTGCTGAGAAGGATATTTGGGGAAAAGTAATAAGACGGTGGAGAAAATTGCATTGTGAGGAGCTTTATAATTTTTCTTTCTCGCATGATAATATTAGGATACGCGAATTAAGGAGGGTGAAGTAGCCCGGCTATGTGGCACGTTAAGGGTGAGAAATAAAACAACTACAATAAACTTCGTGGCCTGTAGTGCGTAAGCGAACTATACCGACCGAGCAACCGCCGCTTGTTGACGAAGTTAGTGCCAACTATTGCGGATAGAGGGTGTCGCTGCTATTTCTTTGAATAGCTCCTCAGTTATCCTCACGAGGCTGAGTGGACCCCGTTCCAGACCCACTACTTCTCAGAAAATCTGGCAGCGCCAGGAATCGAACCCAGGACCTCTGGGTCTGTAGCCAGGAACTCTGACCACTAGACCACAGAGGAGGTAAGAAATGCAAAATGTTAGTGGGAGCACCTGAGGGAAGGAGACCAAGCGGAATACTAGTCATAGGGGGCAGGGTAGTATGAAGGTGACTCACAGGGAAGTATGACCGAAGAGTGTGGGCTGAATTCTTCTCTATCGGGGACCGCTCTCTGGCTGTTCTGAACAACTTAATGAATCTTCGGGTTCTATAAAATACTGAAAATATTTAAACTAGCTCAGCAACCACAAGTCTCTTAAAGATTCTGCTGCTTGGAATAAAAGTAAAAAATAAAAGTATCCCCGTACCAGACCTTGAAGGCCCATAGGGTTGTGAGACGTTGAGGCTCCCACATTATCTAGACAATCGGCTCAAATATGGCGGTAAGGTTGTCAGCCTTACGCGCCGGCCAGAATTTACTCCCCAGGAAAATTATTTAATTAATTCCTGGTACTCATTTCTGTTAGAGGCTGAGTGGACCACAGGGCCATAGTGCTGCCAGAAGGATTAGGTCAATTGAAAAATATCGAATGACCTCATCGGGACTTGATCTTAGTAAGGGAATCATCCCTTTACCTTTCACTTTAGATGTTAATGATAAAATGGATTTAAGGTTTACCCCTCCCCCCAAATTCTTATTAAAATGAGAAGGGGAACAAGGCATAATTACTTAGTATAAACAAATTATGTACACAAATTAAAAGAAGGGTATCCAGTGACTAGTTTACATGGCTCCTCTAGTCCTGAGAAGTTGTCCATGCCAGTTGCATGTTTGTTGAAAAACAGTTATAACAGTTGCGTTAAATGAAATGGAGGTTGCAGGTCGAACACAAGCGTAGCTGCATGCTGTTGATTGAGCGGCGGGAAACAGTTAACACAGTGTTTCCCTTTTTAACGTTTCGATTGATGAAGGCTCTTCCTAACTTGGAATGGGCTGATCCCACTTCCGTGAGTCCTACAAGACGTCTCTGAGTTTCATATTTTCAGAAATTCTGAGTTGAAACATGCCTGAGGATCTAATACATATAAGCTGATTAATAATTCAATTCAATTCGTGTTTCTTTACGTGCAAACTTAACGGCACAGAGGCCAATTACAAAGTTAGCACGAGTACACAGAAATACACAAAAATAATTAAAGAGCAAAATACAAAATAAGACAGTCTATATAATAGCAATAAATTAATAACAATTTCAAGGCAATTTGAAGTTAGCTTTAACAGTCGTGAAAAAATAAAATAAGTACTTTTCCATTAGTTATGCCAATTGTGGCGAGAATGGACAATACATGTACATACACACATAAAGTTAATAATAATAATAATAATAATAATAGTAATAGTAACTCAATCAGTAATTACAATAATAACTGTCAACATAAATCGAAGCTATCATTGAGAAGTTAGAAAATTAAAATATATTCAATTAGTATTTTTGATTGGAATAGTCATGGCAGCAATAAAATATAAGACAATTCAAGTTTTAGTGGATCAGCGTATAAACATATTAATTCATTTCAACTTTTTGTTTATTTACATGCTGAACATGATTGAGAGAAACGGCCCCGACTGCAAATATTTAAATTCAGTTAAAGCCATGTTTATTTGCTTGCAGACTTAACAGCACAGAGGCCAATTACAAAGTTTTCACGAGTACATAGAAACACACAAAACGACTAAAAAATACAAAATAAGACAGTCTATATAATGTCAATAAATTATTAATAATAATGTCAAGAAAAATTAAAGTTATCATCAGCAGGTGAGAAAAATAAAATAAGTACATATCGAATGGTTATTCCATTATGTGGTGAGAGAGAACAGTACACATACATACAAGTACACACATAGAAGTTAATAATAATATCAGTAACTGAATTAATAATAATAATAAGACGGCATATATGAATAATTTGTGCCGCTTTTTAGAATGTTTGTTCACATGAGTGTGATTATGTTTGTAAAGAGGTGTCAGATTTAACGTTTATCATGAATATTGTTGAAACTCTAGAAATTCACCACTCTGGCGCTTTAGAAATAACATTGACGTCTTTCTTGTTACCAATCACTCTTGACAACTTCTTGAATATGCCAAAGAAAAACTTGTCGTCGGTCTAATTTCCTTTCCCTATCTCTGTCTCCTTCTATTCTCATTCGATATCCCAATTTTCCCCTCCGTCCTTTAACTTTCGTCTCGATATGGTCTTTTCAAAAATGAAATGTGTCGTGTCTCGAAATTTAACTTTAGATCCTCCTCAATGCTCTCAGGAATGACAGATTACATTTCTGCCCCCTCTTCCCCGCCCCTCTAGCGGGGTGGCTGACTGCCTGTCTACTCTCATTTCACGACTCGGCGCGCGTATTTCTTATGGAAAGCTTTTAGAAAAGGGGTTTGATAACGGAGAGTCGAAAAGGGGAGGGTTTGTACAGTTGCCCCCCCTTCCCATACACTGCCTGAAGCAGGGTCACAACTTCACTTAGTAGATTACCGAGAATGGGAGAATGAACGCGAAAGGGCTTGAAGAGAATCCGAAAAGCGGAAAGAAGACAAAGCGAACTGCGAAGCAAAGAATGGAGTTTCCTTGCTTCAGTGTACCTGTGTGATTTGCAGCTACGCCCTACTCATTCTGCTCAGTCAGCTGCTGTTGAAATACTTACGGTTCTTGAAAACTGAAGGCACCATATTCCAGTATGTTTTGATTTGGCTGCAGTAAAGCATGCAAACCACGGCCATCCGAAAATAATCTGTAACACGTAAACACATCAGATTTTGGTTTTTGGGGCAAGGATCGAAACAGTCAAAACAACGACGTCCATGGAAACCCCAGCACTTAAAAGTAAACACGCATTTGTAATGTTGACAGAAATATATGGATTTTATGACTTGTTCATTCTGGATGTTCAGATGGTATTTATTGGATTGATCTCGCTCAGGATATGAACCAGTGGAGGACTCTTGTGAACACGGTAATGAACCTTCCGGTTCCATAAAATGCTGGGAAATTCTTGAGTAGCTGCAGATTTGGCAGCTCCTCAAGAAGGGCTCAGCTCAATGACAAAGTAAGTAAGTAAGCTTCTTCATTTGTTAAATTAATTATTTATTTTTGATCTCCAGAGGACGCATCACCTGTAGTTATCGACGTCTGTATCATTAACACTATACTCGACAGACCAAATTCTCCAAGAACATAAATATCCGTCCAATTTGTAACGTTGGCTTGTTTACCGGAATGACTCTTATAAGAAGAAAAAAGAATGTTGGCCTACTTCACGCTTTCGAAAGAAATATAGTGAAGGCAAGGAGACCACGGCCGTTAATTTCGGTATTCTAGACCGGAGCCGCTCTTTCCTTGAAATAGCCCCTCAATTATCCTCATGAGGCTGAGTGGACCCTGTTCCAGACACACTACTTCCTAGAAAATCTGGTAGCGCTGGGATTCGAATCCGGGACCTTTGGATCTGTTGCTAGGAACTCTGACCACTAGACTACAGAGGCGGTGTGTCACAAGAATACCACATTTGAATGAATGAATGTATAAGGGATGGGCCTTCTTGGCCCTTGCACCGCGACCACAGTGATCTATTGTGCCTCCCCTTCTGATTATCCCCTCAGCAAACATGCACTTCGAATGAAGGCAGGATTTTGTACGTAAATAGTCACTTGGTTCCATAAAATATTGACCCAAGTGACGTAATCTTAAATAAGCTAAGGCCTCACATTCACGCAGGATATGTGTGGCTGTTTCATTTTCTTCTTGACACCTCTCACAAGTTGGACTGTTACTTAGTCCCAGTTTGAAGAGGTGTCCTTTAAGGTGACAGTGTCCTGTAAGTAGTCCTACCACCCATCGTAGCTGCTTTCTGTTTAACTTCAACAGTTCCTTCGCTCTTTTAGCAGAGGGTCCTCGTATGAGTCCCTTTGCTTGCCTGAGTCCAGTCAAGGATCCCCAGTGTTTCTTCTGTTTCATGTTTGTCGAGTCCCTGATTGCCTGTCTGGCAACTCTTATAGAGATGCCACAGGCTGGTTCAGGTCCTATGAACGGATGTTCCGCTCCAATCTTAGCTAATCGGTCTGCTGTTTCGTTTCCAGCAATACCCTCATGCCCTGGCACCCATGTCAGTTGTACCCTGTTATGTTTGGCCAGTTCCATGAGAATTTGGTGGCAATCCCAGACCAATTTTGAGTTGATCTGGTGTTTCTCAAGCGCTTTAAGCGTAGCTTGGCTGTCAGATAGAATGTAGATGTTCCTATTTCTGTAGTTCCTATCTAGATTCTCCATAATGCATGCCTTAATGGCATATATTTCTGCCTGGAATACTGTCGTGTACTGTCCAAGGCTGAAACAAAGCATCCGCCTCGTGCCATAGCAGAAAACACCAGCTCAAGCAAGCCAACCTTTGCAATTTGCTAAGTTCTGCCTTGCTTGTATTGAGTTTAACTCTGGGCCACCATACTGTGGCGCCGTATGTAATTCTGGGTCTTACAACCGCAGTTTATATCCAATGCACAACGTGCGACTGCAGTCCCCAAGTTTTACCAAACATGCTTCTGCTTGTCCAAAAAGCCTTATAGGCTTTATTAATGACCTTGTCCAGCTGCTTTTTCCATGTCAGTCCCTTGTCTAATACTAGACCAAGGTACTTGACATCGCTGGAGAGCTGGATCGTCTTATTGAAGAGGGTCGGTTTCTTAGGACCCTTTATATTTCTCTTCCTGCTAAACGGTATAATTATCGTCTTATTAGAATCGATGAAATTCTTCAGCCTTCAGCCTGGCCTCTGATTCCAGCCTGTGATTGTCAATGGCTTTGGTGAGCCATTACCCTAATTTTTGGTCGGCACATGCATTCATAAGTTCACCTCCCACTAGTCTTTAAGATTTCAGGTGTGGTAGTTCTCCCTTTGGAGTCCTACGTAACACCTCTCCCAGTGCTTACAGAATGGAATTCTGGCCATCTTCGGTAAGCTTGTACTCAGGATAAGTTTACCTTTATGTTGTTCAGAGCCCCCTTATAAGTCCCTGGTCTCTTAGAGTCCCTTGGCCCCTTCGGAGTTATGGCCGTTTCTGTGGGGGTACTGCCCTCCGACCTTGGCCTCTTAAAGATACTGGTGGGGGTTTCTCCCTGCTTGGACGAGCCTGCATTTCCTGCTTGCTGACTGCCCCCATTTCCTGCTATGCTTGCCCCAGCTCTTGCCTTTTTCATGTTCCGTTTGGCGCATCCAGACAAGGCTTTTTTTCGCTAGACGGGGTCCGCTTACTCCAGCGACTAGGTATCCCAATCCTTCTACTACAGGTATGCTAGAGGTACTAGCCCCCTGTAGTGGTATGTCAGTACTACTGACTCCCAATAGAGTTTTTGGTTTTGCCTCAGGTAGGTTCTGAACCACTGGTTCGTTCCTGCCTTTGGTTGAAAATTTAGCAGCAGGTTCGCTGGCTGCACTGGGCCCCTTAGTGGTTCACCAGAGCTTCCAGCCCCCTGCTGAAGCATTTCTCGTAGGGATCCCCTTGGAAGGGGGTCCCTCTTCAGTTTAAGGTACTTACGACCGGTTTTGTTTTTGATTCCTTTCATTTTGGTCCCACGAGTTTTGGTGATTTAAAAGGTCGTCACCCTTTAGCACCCCATATGGGTGGAAAGCATAAATACAACGTGGTGCTGCCTGATTCCCCGAGGGGATCGTTCAAGACACTGGCTAATTACCACCCCAGTGCCATGCAGCCCCAAGCACCGTGCCTCACACCTTAGCTTAGGTGGTCTGGTCCTGTTGTTAATGCAACCCTCACAAGCCTCCAGGACCATGAGTGCCTCTTCGGGGGGAGAGGGGTATCCCAGATGACAAATGGGAGTGTGACACCAGTTAGTCATAAGGTTGCGACCAGGAAATCCTACACGAGAAAGTCGCCCTGGAGATTGCTTATGAGCTCCCCCATTCCCACCCTTCCACATGGGTTGGTCAAATCATTTTAGAGTTTTGAGCCCTAAGGCTTGTGGCACCTTATCAGTACTCTAGGGAGACAACTCAAATAGCCTAAGCTACCCCATAGGAATGCCCTCCCGCATTCGTCCCAGCTACACCGTAGTGACACCCAAGAGTCATTACGCCGCCGCGTGGGAGTCTCCTGTCATATAGCCATCGCCCTTTATGGGAACTCTGCCGCCAGCCTCGGTAGGTCATACTGGTCCAGACCATCCAGACTGTCGTTGCCCGGCGGGACCACGAGGAGGTGTCCAACGCATCCCTGGTCCATGATGCTTCCCCACCAAAGACACAGCCATGGTTTGGCCAACCTCACCGATGATGTCGTCATTACCATCTGTAACATGTGACATAAAAATGTCACAGTTACCCCGGGGTCAAACCCGGGTCGCCAATACCACATTTGATATATATAATCTTTAGACAGCCTCTCATAAAATGAAACATTTGCGTAAATTTTCGTCTTATCTCTCTCTGGTTTTGTCGTGCATACATTCATCTCCATTACAACTAGTTTTGTCTGTCTGCCACGCGTAGATTCACTGCAATTTAAACTAGTTTTGTATTCTCCCTCACGCATAAGTTCACTGCCATTTCAACTAATTCCCAATTGGAGTGCGGAGTTTGGCTTCGATTAGATCACCCACAAAATCGGATTAATTCAAGAGGCATTTGCAGCTCCACTTGAAATAGGATAGAGGATTTACAGTATATTATTATGCCGAGTCTCCTGAACTACTTTCTTAATCTTTCCCTGTTGACATATTTTTTTTATCATTCTCTTCGCAGCTATTTCTTATTCACCATCATATTGTAACCCGACCTCACCCAACGCTGTGCAGGTTGGATGAAGCCGTAATGTGGGATGGTTTGGGAGTAGAAATAAGGAAGATAATTAATTGGAATGAGAGAGTTGTGTGTTTAATTAGGCTTCGAAGGGCATCGCGTTAATTCGAGAAAGGAAACAGAGGGACAATAAGGCGAAGATGAGTAAAAAAGAAGTGAAACAAAGCGGGCTAACGAAGGAAAGAGGGTAGTCGAAACGCCTTGCTAACACAAAAGAAAATGATGCAGTAATTACGTCATCATAAAAATTCCTCCATCTTTCTTCTGCTCCTCACCCCATTTCCCACCGTCTTAAGAAACCTTTTTTCTTTAACATTTCTACGCTTTTCTTCCAACCTTTTAGTCTTAATTTCGCAGCCTTCCTTGTTTTAAATTCGATTTTCCACTTGCTTTGAAAAGCAAAGAGAGAGAGAGAGAGAGTGATGGGCAGAAAAAAGGTTAGGATTGAATTCAAATTTAGTTTTCTAAGGAGACCAAGAGGGCAAAGTTATAAAAGACGGAGGAAATGCATTTTTATCCAACATTTTAAATTCGTAAGATATTTTTCTCCCTTACCGCTGAAGTTATGTTCATTTGTAGGCATTGAAAAGTAAAGGCGGTACCTGAGGAGAGTGAGTGAGTACAGTCACAACGGGTTTTTGTTTGGTTAATCGTATGAAAATGTATCAAAACGCATTCCTCGGCCACACTGTAGTTCGGTTTGACATATTATCTGGAAGTATGTTAACGGGATTGTGAATAAGGGAATTGTTAAGGATTTATCGTGAATAAATTATGAAAGTTTTGCTTCGAGTTACCCCAGAGTCTACTGTCGAATTCGACCTACGAATTTCAAAGCCTTATTCAAGATGTAAATCAGAAATTCGATATGCATTGTGTGGGTTTAGTAATTAACATTCACGTTTGAAAGCAGTGCGTCGTAATAGAATAAACAAACGTACGTAACGGATTGAGAACTGTTAGATGTTGTTATTGTATTCTGTCGTTTTTCGGTTTCATGTTGAGCAAATCATTTTCAATTAAGATCTAAAAGTTTGTGACGATGGTACAGTAGTACAAATATTATGTTTCTGGACATTAATCGTCGTCTTGTCTTCATCTAAAAACCGTCATGTTTATTTTTCAAAACACGTCGTTTCGGAGACTGGGTCCGGAAATAGGGAATAGCTCTATCAATTGGGCCCAACTGAATAGGTTTGACCTGAAGACGGAGACAGAATCTAGTCTCCGAAACACTGTTTTGAAAAATAAACAGGATAATATCCAAAAACATTATATTTGAAATTATTTTCACATTATTATTTTCCTTGTAACATCTCTCGATTGAAGACTGAGTATGAACATCAGTAACCTCAATACTGAACCAAAATCTTCGCAATAAAATGCGCGACATTCACCTCAGCGTCAAGTTCCCAGAGTCGTCATCCAGAATTTTTTAAGCGAACTTTGTCTCCATTATATTCCTGCTGCAGTCTGCAATGTAGACTGTTGCAAGAAGTTCTGGGAAGAACTAATCACCTACTTTCCCTTGATACGACACAGACTGCATAGAAGACGAAAGAATTAGGGAGGGTGGGGGGCAAACAAATGATGATGTAGCGTGTAAAGCCGTTGCTATGCGTTTTCCCGCAGCAACGAATCGTCGCGCAACAATAGAGGTACTGCTGGAAACGGGGTGTTTCTACGTGGTCCGTACCGAGGAGTTACCTTCAGCTTCTTTTTTCTTTGCCGGACTCTTCACAGCAACTTCTTCAGGAAAGCGCGTAAAATTCTTCATAACGTGAGAAACATTTGAAACTGTGTTCCATCATCATCCTCAGGTGACTCCATCAGATCTGTCATCCGGTTTACATTTCTTTGGATTATCAACAGTAATTTATTTATAGAGCAGTGTCGTCAGCCTTGCAGCCAACCCCCAGCCTGGAGTACTAGGTCATTTTATTTATGTCCCCCAGTGACAGGGTGGCCCCAGGCACCGGGTTTCCTTTCCGTCGCCTTCTACGGCTCGCAGGGCTACGGCTGAGGCATTCTAATCCAAACGGAATCTTTTGGACACCCTGCCACTTAATTAAAACAAAAAACTTGGCTTATTTTTTACAACGATAACGCACCAAGAGGAATGTTTATATTGGTTATCTTCTGTCTGCGATGTGCCGTCTGGGAGAAACATAAATTATATATTTTTACATTGTTTTTACACGTCGTGGTTAATTTTTTAGATTGCAAAATCAATCATTTTCCTGGGGTTGTCTGTCCAAGTGGAACTTATTTCTTTTTTGTTTATCAGTTTTCTTTTTATGACGCGCCCTTTGTGGGAAACGGGACTGGCGGAATATATATATATATATATGGCATGTCAGGTGCAGAATCATGTGCAGTGCAATTTCTGAAAGTATTTTTGTTATTCGTGGCGCTACTTGCATTTGGCTCTGTGTCCTTGGACTCAGCGCGTCACAATATTTTTATATTCAAAACACAATTATCGTGGGGCAGGCCATATAAAGAAAATGGAAAGTCCACACTAAAACTGCCTGTGTTGGCAGTTTCACATAGGCTACATAAAATTGCAGTACAATATGTGTCATTACTCGAACAGGGGGCTAAGTTATCTTAAAGCAGATGGAAATACAATACATCGCTCCATATCTGCGTTCAAGCACATTTTCTTACCGTCTGTAAAATACACGAAGCTTACAGGCAAGTCACCATTATCCCAGCGCTTTTCTTATGGAGGAGGGATGTAGGAAGGGAACTGACATTAAGGGCGAAATTAACAACTTTCCTAGGGTTTCTGTATTTGCCTTTCCTTTTCAATGGAACGCTGTCTCGGAGAAACGGGATGAGGTGACAGGCAGACGGAAGTATGTCGCGCATCCACAAGATAATATACATATATAAACTAAAGTTATCTCTATAACACAGGCCGCGGAGGCCCAAAGGGTTGTGAGACGTCGAGGCTCCCACAATTTCTCTAGACAATCCTCTCACAGATGGCGGTAAGTTTGTCATCCATACGCGCCGGCCTCCCGTTACCTCCACGAATACTCCTGGTACTCATTTCTGTTAGAGGCTCAGTCGACCCCAGGGCCATAGTGCGGTTGGAAGGATTAGGTAAATTGAAAAAATCCACCTCATCGGGATTCGATCCCGCTACTTTCCGGCTTGTAGCATAGTACCTCCACCAACTACGCTACCGCGTGCCCCAATATATANCAGGGCATTCATTCGTGGTCGTCATGGAGCCTGTTTCCCGCACGGTTTGTAGTTGTTGGTTTATCTACTGAATGGCAACTGGTAAACTTGATTTTTCAATTTGGCCTAGCTTTCCTTAATGTTTTCCATAATTGTATTAACTCACACTTTAGTGGGAGTAATTAATCCCATTTTATGATAACAGAAATGTGGAGCGGATCTGACATCGCTAGGCATCCTTCACAAAATGAGAAAAGGACGTGTTATATAGAGGTCATGTCTGTCCGTCTGTCCATATGTCTATGACATGGGTCATAAACCGTTGCCCAGAGTTTCTTAAAAATATATACGGGTATGGGATACTGTCATTAAAAGATGTCGCCATTTTCCGACTTACAGTCAAAGGTTTACATAAGGCAATGAATATTCCCATACGTCTCATAAACCATTTTCTCAGATTTAGTTGCAATCAGACATGAGAGGCTTCCACAAAAAAAAATATGGGTCAAGTTCAATTTTCAGGCATGTTGCCTTGGTGTCTATTCAGCCTCTAGCAGAATGAGTAGCAGGAGTCTTCCTGAGGATAAAGGACGGCCGGCGCGTAAGGCTCACAACCTCATCGCCATCTGTGAGCTGATTGTTTAGTAAATGTAGGAGTCTCGACGTCTCACAAACCTATGGGCCTCCAGGCCTGTTACAGGGATAGATTTACCTTTTGTACCTTATTAATCCGTAGTAAAGCTAAGTTTTCAAATGTCCGTAAAATTTACCTTCTCATGTGTCCTATAAACCGTTTGATAGATAACCGTTCAAATTTAACGTGAAAGGCTTTTACTGAGAGCTGCTGGGTATTTCAATATTCAGCCATATTGAATCCTGATAAGACCTGGTTTGTATAATACCGCAAATTTGCGTGTACATATATATCATATACCCTTAAAGAGATTTAATTGCAATTCGAAGTAGGAGATTTCCATTAAGTTCTATATTATCAGCCATGTTGATACTTAAAAAGCCTAGTTTACTTAAGGCCAAAAATAAATTTGTTTTGAACGGCCTAATTCTTGAACGGTCTCACTGGTTTTGTTGAAATCGGTATGACCACTAAGGCTAGGAACACACACAGCGACATCGGTCGTACGACGTCCGTACGGTTCATGTCGCATCAGGTGGTAGAATATAAAATGTAGTCTTAGCTTTTATACGTGACGACATACGACATCTACCGTACGACAGTCGGAGAGCAAAGAAATTTATTTAGTCGCTCAAATGTGAAAAGGAGGTCGTATGGCAAAAAAAATCGACGGCATTTTTCCGTACGACCGATGTCGCTGTGTGTGTGTTCCAAAATAAAGAAGAAGCGCCGCTTAACGACNAGACAGTGCACGCCTTAGACCGCTCGGCTACCGTGACCGGCTCCTTATTCATACTTATTCATAAGAAAGTTTTCCAATGGTCACAAAAATACTTTTCATTATGCCGCACAAACCCTTGTGCAGATTTTCTTGAAATTCCTTATGGGAGATTTCCAAAATTTGTATTTCATTTTTTCAATTTTAAGCAAATTTCATATTAAACCTTATTTATGTAGTACATTACCGTACATACTATTTATAGTCCTATTTATTTTACGATACCGTAAAGAATTCATTATTTGCAGTATTTCGTGCTGAGCATTTAATATTAGCATCATTATCTTTGTCAAACTTCTTCCTTGCCATACTTCCATAGTTACTTTTACTGTATGGCCCCAGCCAGCATCACTACTGACATATGTTTCCCTTGCCACTTCTTCCCCCGGCCAGTTTCACAATTAACCCTGCACTACCACTACCATTAACCACCCCCCGTTTCCGCCCCTGTCCTAGTCTGTACTACTCCTGTCATAATCTTACCTCTCTCACCTTCCCTTCACTTTACAGTTTACCTTACGGCCTACACTACCACTACAGTTAACAAGCCTTCACTGCCACTCATGTTCAGAGTGCATAAAAACATTTAGACTTCACTTTTTCCCCCTCCGATCCACAGTTAACCTCACAGTCTACAGTACCAACGCCCTTAACCATCCTCCCCTCCCAACCCTTCTCGCAGTTGCCACTCCCGCTGTCATTATCTTACCACTGCAAACTCTCTCCCCTCCGCTTTAAAGTCAGCCTCAGTCTACACTACCACAATTAACAGACTCCCGCCTCCACTGCTACTGTCAGCGTTTTACCACTGCTACATCTCCCCCGGCCTCACGACAACTTTAATAGTTGCGATGTTGGCAGTAGACTAATGTGGTAAACCAACACTTGTGAAACACAGTTCGGTATTTAATTCTGAAATTCATCACTACAGCTACAGAAACCTGTCATCAAACCCATATCTTAACTATCTGCATTAAACATCATCATCGTCATCATCATCATCATCAGCGTTCCTTAGAAAATTACGCCAGATTTGTTTGAATTAGACCATCCGGTTCTAACTTCACTGGATTTCGCAACAATATTTTTTGTTAACATACTCGTAGAATGTCATCAGGCCTTGCACCAGACCCCCATAGTCTGTGCTTTCTGATCCGTTGTATTCGTAGATAGCTTCCCGTCTGCGCTATAAGCTTCATGGCACGTCCGTTTTCACAAGAGAATTAGCTCTAATTGCAGTATTTCTGACTTGCATTCTGAAGATACCTGGTTCGAATCTCGGCCGAAACGTGTAGTGTCCTCAGTGAAGTGTTCGTGGATACCCACAGTCTCTCCAAGGGAGTGTTGGGACATTATCGTGAAGTTCACGGAACATGATAATTCTCTCATTATAATTCGACGCAAATTGTCGACTGGAATTGAAACGACGCCGTCAGATGACACATGATACGTTTGTGACCCTACTTTGTAATGAATGGAAATTGCAGTATTCAACTGTCCGTGGAGCAGTAGCGGCTCTAGTGTACTACTGAATAGCAATGCTATTTACTGCTAAAAAATTTATAGACATTCTTTATCACCCCGCAACCAAAATTATTTACATATAAATCAACGTGTCGAATCAGATACCAGGGGTTGATCTAAATAAACTTGGGCACCTAATGGCTCTTCCTTCTGGAACAAATTCCTGCGTGCCTCTCTAGCTGTATTCTGATGAACGTAACGAAAATCGTCTCGTTTCTCTGTCACTTAACATTTGTTCGAAGGAACTAAACGGAACGACCTACCCTAAACATTTTGCATTCTCTACCTTTTAAACATAGACCCCGTACCGCAGAATTCGCTTCAGACTTGATACAATCCTCTTATATTAAGTGTATGAGGTTTTGCTTGCAGAATTGTTAACTGAGTATATGAATATATAAATTTACAGTCCAATGAAAAGGTTCCGGGATAGCGTAGTCGGTATAGCGACTGGCTACGGGCTGGACGACGGAGGGGTCCGAGTCCCCTTAGGGGCAAGAATTTTCTGTTCTTGACGTCGTCTAGACTTGCTCGGATGCCCACCCAGCTTCCTATCCAATGGATACTGGGGGTAAATCGACCGAGGCATGAAGCTGTCCAGCTAGTGCAGAGTTCAAGAAAAATGGATCTATACACCGCTTCCCCCATACTCCTTCATGGCGTAGTGCTTTATTAGTTAAGCATAGGGATAACTTTACCTTTTTATACTTCACAGTCCAATGAAATTGGAAAGGCATTCTTCCTTCGAATGAATAGACGTATTTTCCATGTAAGGCTCGCGTTTAAATGTTCTTTTGACAATGTCAAAGGCAAAAGCAACTCGAACATGTTTAGATTTCGTACAACAGGCGCAATGTTTTAGCGTTGCGAATAGTGGTTGGTAAATCTCTGGATAACTGGATGTTCTCTTCCAGACAGACAGACAAATAGGACGCTGCATATAGAAGTATAGAAATGTAAGACGACTTTGTCTTTGTGCTGAAAAATCGCATTGTAATGGAAAATTGACCTAAACATCGGAAGAAGCAATTCATTATTTTATTTAAATATGTCTTCCTTTTTACAGTCCACGTAGGCTCGAGATCGACAAATAGAACCGCAGATTTCTTTCCCGAAAATAACTATCCCTCTGGTAATAAAATAGTAAAACTCAGTCAGCCATTATATAGGATTTTAAGTCAGTTTCGTACACACTACTTTCTCACTACGTATTTCTCTAAAATCCTTCTTAATATTATCCTTATCTCGGTTCTTCAAGTGGCCACATTTCCAAGAACTTTCCAAAATTATGCATACATTCCTTCCCTTCGCATCCGGGTTACATGTCCAACCCATCGCAACTTCACCCGTTCACTGCAGTACTAGCAGTACGTGAACTGTAGGCATGTGAGTCACAGAATTATCCGTTGTGTAATACTATAAGTTGCTGACACAGATAATCTTCTGCGTATTGATATTTTCCCATGCACTTTTAACCCATCTTCTTCTTTCGAAGTAGGATACAAGGTATCACATCCACGTCTGCAATATCTTCCTGGTGCTTCACAGACTTAGCGTTACACAGGCGCAACACACGTGTACAGCAAAAATGACTGTGTCCTCATCCAGATACTGATCTTCGTAAGAGCATGGACGAGAGGATTATTCTTTTCATGCGGAAACCTGAAGGCAGCAGACTGCTGGGGGATCTAGGCACAGATGGAGGGTAATATTGACGTGGATTTTAGAAAAATGGGGTGTGAGGATGTGGACAAGATTCTTCTTTCCCAGGATATGGTCCAGTAGCTGCACGCTGTGAACAAGACAATGAACTGTCTGGAGCATCTTCACTGAATGAGTTTCTTAACAAGGACTTTGCCTCAAGGAGTTTGTTACAGCGGTCATTGTTATTTTCATAGGCAGTAGCCCTGATTTTCAGTGAATTTAGCCCAATGGTTCTGAAGGTTTCTGATTCAATCAGAATAAAATGTATCCGGCTGGGTCCCAAGCCTTTCCTGTGTAGTTTGCTTATACGATTAAAACTCGTTTCAGATGCTGTTTCTAGTTTCATATTCTTGGGTTGTTACAGGTACACTGATAGATATCTCTTCACCTTCCTTTCAATACATTCACCCATTCCTTCATTTCCGTGGCTTGCGCAGTTATCGCTGTACTGAACTGTCATTCCATAAATTTGATGATTCGTGACCTCGTGCGCACTCCCATTAAACGCAATGTTTCTCGGCGACGTGCACAACTATCAGCAAACTATCGGCCAACTAAAAATTGCATGTGTGCACTAGGCCTAACAGTTGCTAGCATAATTAACATTTTAATACTCTGATTTCAGCACACGAGAGCGAAGCCTGGGTAATGTGGCATTTACTGTGCTTATCTCACAGCCTGTAGTCAGTGGAAGAACGTTTTGCAGGACTGGTATCATGATGAGCAGAATTGTATCAAGCGTTCTGATATAAATCCACCATTGTGTCACTTTGCTGTCACACATGGATAGTATCGAGTTTAAATTTTCTGTCTTTCTGTACAGGACCTCCTTCTTTCTCTGTTAATAGTTACCAACCATACCACGATGACTGAAATCAGAAGGATCTGTAATACCAACATTTCAGTGGTCACCATCTACCAGAGTAAATGAGGTTCTATCTTTGCCTTTAGAGAGATACGCCTCGCAGGATACGTAGGGAACGGAAACAGTTCTAAGAACGATGACTATGACTCTAGCTTTGTTGTGCCTTTTGTTAGAACTGTATGCAAGTACAGTACGTACGCACTTGAAGCCTGACAAAGGGGCCTGCCGCTTGTTATGGTTTGCAGAAGACATGTTTGTTGGCGCTGCCGAACCAATGGCTTTCCGCGTCGCGAGGTATTCGGGGCATTTTGGGCTACAAAGAGCTCTTTTTCTGCGTCATGTTATGTAGGAATGAAAGACGTACGTATAGTTTAACCGTTTGATTTTCGACGCTTAGCTATGTTGTGTAAAATGTAATGAAATGTGTGTGGATCATTGTGGATGACTGTGTGGATATAATCAACTGTATTCAGCGTTATTCACAGTCACTTGGAGGAACTAAAATATGTAGACCCATTGCTAAGTAATGACTCTGTAAACAACATCCGTTGCTAGGCAACAGATTCCTAACACGCACCATTGAACTAAGTGGGAAGAGGTGTTCTCTGCGCGGTCCATGCGTCAGCTGCATGAAGCAACAATGTAATTGGAAGCGGTGTATTCTGTGCGGTCCGTGCCGAGGTGTTATAAGCAGGTCAAGTCTAGAGTTTGGTTAGGAGACAGTCGAAGGTCAGTAAGGGCGTGAAGACGAAATCTGAGGAAACTACAGCGTTGGAAGCCATTGCCAGACAACGACTGGCGTAGACACATGAGACTGAGTATACTTAGTGCGTGCTGTAGTGAATTGTAGAGTGTGAATTAGCGATGGTGCTATAGTTACTTGTTAGTTACATTCTATAAGAATTCAGTAAATCCAGTTACCAATTCTAACCCCGTCAATAGACACTCCATAAAATCATGATAATACACGTAGGAATTGTTTTCAAATGGGATCTTCCTGATTGAGCCAGACGCGTTACCACTGTGCTTGCATGTCCGCTTGCCACGTGTATATGGGTAAGCAAGACAGTTGTCGGATAGATTACAAACTGGAGAGGCGGATAAGGTAGTTGTTATGACCTTGCTAATTGTGTACTTCAGATAAGATCAGCTTTTATGCCCACCCTAAACTTGTGTGGAAGTGGTTTCCTGAAGCTTCATCAGTTCGTATGCAAAGTATAGAACTAAAATCAAATGGTTACATCGCAAAACAGTCAGTAAAATTTCGTAGTAAATTTTCTATTGCACCAGTTAACAATGGTTATATCGCAGCGCATTCTCTCTTGCAATTAGTGGCATTGCCTTTACTAGATATGTAATAATTGTACAGTTGTGACTTAGTTGCAAGCACGTTGTTTATGAATAAGAGATGCGGGCATCAAGGCGAGGTTGGTGTTACGGTGGAAGAAAGTATATATTACACAAACTATAATTTATATCTTGCAGAGCGAAATCTTTGTCAAAATTAGAACTTCCCAATTTTGCAATAGAGAACATCACCGTACAGCACAGAGAAGGTGGATCCTATTTCTGGTCCCTTCATCGTGACTTTGTTGGGATCTTCTTGTAGTAATTATGCATTTTCCATATAATACAAATGCCTGCGTAACATTCAGGAGCAGCGAACGGTGGATTGTGGGCACGAGTGACGCTAAATAACATGGAAGTTTCTGTGAATTTCTTATCACAGCAAGTCAACGTACTGTTCAGCTCCATAATCCCGCAGTTTAAGGTTTCTGACATGGACTAGACCGTTTATATGTCCAATACTAGCGACTTACATGGTCTGCGAAGAGATTCCGCGGTGTGAACGAACACGGGAAATCTGGAAAAGGGTATCTGAAGAGAAACTTGTATGTGCAGCTACAAACAAGCGTTACTTTTTCGTAAGTGAATTCGTTACTACTATCAGAGGCAGTTGTATTAAGGCTGAGATGTTGCACCTTGCAGGGACCATCACATCTGCAGCTACATCCTTCACCCTGTCACACAACCCATGAATCCCTCTCTTCTCATCTTTATGCATGCCGGCGTGCAGATCCACTGTTTCGTGTCGAGGCACTTCGCGTCTGTGATGAACAAAATTTGAGGGAGGTTCTTAACGATCTTCATTTTTTACTCCTTGCTCTACAAAGCAAGGAAAGCAAAATGTTATCACACTGTTGTCTCGGCCGTGTGAAGAAATAATTATTAGCGTCACGAAACGCGAATATCAGCATGCTCTTAAAGTCAAGAAGCTAATAGTCGCAGTTCAGTGGTTTAAATCATGCTTTGTATTCAGTCAGACCGTTTCCATCTCTAAAGTTATGCGTTATTTTTCTCAGTTCCTCCCAAGGAATGCTAGGATCGTACTATAAAACAGGCTTCTAGTGCTTTTTTCCATATCCTTTTCAATACATCCTCCTATTTGCTACATTGAGCAGCTCAAACGCTGTCGCTAAATGAAAAAGTAAAGAAACATAAGGATTAAACTCCGTGGACTTTAGTCCACAAGCGAACTATACCGACCGAGCGACCGCCGCTTGTAGGCGAAGTGTAATGCCACCTTTGCGGATAGAGGGTGTCGCGTGGTCAGGGCAACGAATCCCCACGGCCGCTGATCTCGGTTTTCTAGGACGGAGCCGTTATTTCCTTGAGAGTTTTCAGAGTTTCTGGCTACAAATCCAGAGGTGCCGGCTCTACCAGATTTTCTGAGAAGCAGGGGGTCTGGAACGGGAACCACTCAGCCTCTTGAGGATAATTGAGGAGCCGTTTGAAGGAAATAGCAGCTCCGGTCTAGAAAACCGAAATTAACGGCCGTGGGGATTCGTTGCGCTGACCACGCGACATGATCTATCCGGTAAAGTTGGCACTAACTTCGCCGAAAAGCGGCGGTCGCTCGGCCGGTGTAGTTCGATTGCGGACTCAAGCCACAGAATTTTTATTATTGTTATTACTGTAATTTTCTTATCACTTGTATATAGATTTAACCTACTTCAAATGTCGGGCGCAGACTCAGTGTTTTGCAATGTCTCCAACACCTTGTTTATAGTTGTTGACTTATGACGCGTGCTCTGTACAGCGAATTTCAAATGCTTGGTACTAGTGGGTCATTATTTATCGTCATCAAACCGGAAGGTAAATATAGAATTCGTGCTGTTTCACATTCCACAAAATTTAACTCAATGAAAGTTGTAGATTTTCAAATGTTTGTTGCTTCACATACTTACTCGAGTCTGTTAATTATTCATGAATCATATTTTTATCCCACTCATATTTATATAACATCTGTAATTGAAGCAACGCCATTAAATTTTACATAAATTATTGATCGGACTGAATCCTTGGCTCGGCTGAGGGGATTTTGTGTAAATATTCGATAAAGTGTTCCCAGATAAATTACCTGAGATGAATCAACGGAGATTTCCTATTTAGGCTTTGCAACCTTGACGCGGAAAAGTCGTTACAGTGAATAAGCAAATAAGCAGTCTTGGTCTGTTTACAGTTTCGTGGTCAGCCGTGGAAAGTGCTATGTTTAATCTCTCTGGCTGTAGTTTATTTCACGGGTTATTTATGTCATGTTACGAAATGTAATTTAGATAATAGGCGTCTGTCAACGCAGTTATCTGAAAGTGTAACATGAAATGTCATTATGTGTCGTGAAGTGAAAAGCGGAGATAGAATAGGGATTCTGAAGAAAGGACAGGCAGTTTATTGTCTTTTTAAGACTTGTTCGTCGGGTTCATGATGCGTTACAGAGAATGGAATAAAAGGATGTAGCAGCCGCAAGCAGTGAAGTTGTCGAAGCAAGTGACTCAAATATCATACCCTCAAAATTACGCAAATTGTGTTTTGAATGTAATGCGCGTGAAGAAAATGGCGCTGCATCTGTCGAAAACTTCAGTCGCACCAAAATGCAGTACATCACTGATTTTCGGAATGTTTCTCACGTCATGACATCGCTTTATGGCATAATTTTCTTTGGTCAGAGAATACAGAACTTTATATCGCAGTTAAGTTTGAAAAAGCCAGTCGAATAAAGAATTTTAAAGTAGAACATGAAACAAGAGTAAAGAAACATTTCAAAGGCACCAACACGAATCCAGCTGAAAGAATTAAGAAGTGCGAAACGAAGGAAAGAAGACGACGGTTTATGTTCTCAAAACATTCAAATGTATACATTGTTGCATTTGTAAACTATTTTTTTTTTGACGCTGGTGGAGGAAAGCAAGGATATTCAAACTGAAACTGAATATCAAGATTACTAATTGAACACAGAACTTTTAAGTGTCAAGTAAATACAGTGGTTTCGTTTATGATACGAACTAATTTAATCAAAGGAATTAATTGGCAGCTAGTAATGCAGTTAATGAAAAAGTTCTTACTGGCGACAAGTGTTGAAACGCACAATTGCAACCGTGAAGCTACCTGAGAAATTGGATTTATCTTCGGCTTTGATGTGGAGTCATAGTTTTTGAATCGGTAAAGTTGTTTCTTGGCTTGCACTGTCTTCGCTCGCTCAGAAGCTGGGATCATGGGTTCGAATCCCGCTCATGGCATGGATGTTTGTGTGCGTTTTTCTGTGTTTGTGTACTGGTAGAGGCCTTTGCGACGAGCTGATCACCCTCCCAAGGAGTCTTACCATATGTCTAAGATCTAGAAAAACCGAAACGGAGCAGTTCATGGAGGTAGGCCTAGGCCCACTGGGACTGTAGTGCAAAGGAAAAAAAAAGTTGTTTCTTATCCTATCGAATATTTGGTTGCATCTGATTTTTTCAGTTTCCGTCCACATGATTGTGGTGCAACCAGTTGTGTATTTTATAAAATTTTAATCAAACTTCAGCACAAACTGAGGGACTTGCATGAAACTGGGTATAACTTCATGTCACTTGAGGTTAGTAGAAGTCTTTTTATTTTTAGCGTACTTATATAATTGTGAAAAAATAAAAGTAGGCTTGTGCGATCACAAAATATATAATATGTATTAACTATGCTACCGTCAGCACAAGAAATGTTCCAGTATTAGATTTAGATCTTCATTTACTGCGACATGTTTCGGTTATACATGACGATCATCAGGCAGGAATACATATAGTTATTGGAATACTGATACAGATCCTTATCGGTGATGATGGTCATGTGTGACCGAAACATGTCGCAGTAAATGAAGATCTACATGCAATACTGGAACATTTCTTATGCTGACGGTAGCATAGTCACAACAGGATGCAACCAATGGAAAAAAATGTGAGATCACCTTGCTCTATATGTGTGTCTGTCCCAGCCTAACAATTTTTGAATGCCAGAACCAGTCTTCATGAAACTTACTGTGTATACCATGGCACATTAGCCCATCTCAACAGAGTAGTTCGTAAATACCTCCTATCAGTAACATCAACATTGCAGGCTCTTAAACTGCTGAGGTAAAACGTTAATTTTGCTTGAACGCCTATACAAATCTTCGTGAAACTTGGTATTTTCTCGTATATCATGTCACTTAAAGCCATCTCATCGGCGTATTTCATAAATCCCTCCCATGTGAACATTGACGCCTAAACCAATTTTCATAAAAAGCCATCTCAAGGCTTAGTTAATTAGTTATTTAGAGAGGGTGGGTTTCCCCATGCACCGCGACCAGTTTGATCTATTGTGCTTCCCTCTATGATATTCTACCAGTCTCTTTACCCTACCGATATTGGTGCGTACCATCAGTCCCGACCGAGCCAGCGAGTTCGGCCTCTACTGGCTTGGCGGTATCTATAATGCTTCCCCCATCTATCAGAGGCGTTAGAGACTACTGTTGGGCGGGAAATGTCCTTGAATTTGGCTCAGTGACCTCGTTTGGAGATATGAGGTTCTTTTACGTGCCGTAAAGCTACGACACGGGACCCACGGCTTAAAGTCCCTCCCGGAGGGCTTGTTCCCTGAATTTTTCCGCCCTTAAAATTTCCACGACCTCCGCCGGGTTTGAACCCGCGTACTACGAGTCATGAGGTGGGAACCTTACCCCTACACTACGGAGGCCGCTACCTCAAGGCTTACTATGTGAATCATTAATAACAACACTGAAGCTTCTCAAATTGTTGAGGCAATGAACTTAACGTAACTTGTATATCTAAACAGATCGTCATACTGTAATCTCTGGCCTCTACCTGAGGCCACGTCAACAGCATAGTCATAAATCGTTTCCATCAGTAATACCAACACTACAGCCTCTGAAATTGTTAAGGTAAAACTCTTAATATTACGACGAGAACGCCAGAACCGATCGTCACCAAACTTGGCATGTATATTATAGCACGTGAGGCAGTCTCAACGGCGTCCTTCATAAATATCTCCCGTAACTGACACCAATATTCCAACCTCTAAAATTTCTTAGGTATAACCTTAATACTACTTGAATTTATGAACCGATAATTATGAAACTTGACATGTTTATGATACCTCGTATTGCCGTCTCAACTGCATACACATATCATAAATCCCTCCCAACAGTAATACCAATACAGCAGCCTCAAACTGTTGAGGCAGTAAACTTAGCATCACTCAAATGCCTAAACCGATCGTCATAATCTCTGTTTGTATATCATGCTACCTGAGGCCACCTCAAAAGCGTACTTCATAAATCTTTTCCATCAGTAATACCAACACTACAACCCCTCGAATTGTTGAGGTAATAACCCTAATACGAGTATTACTTGAATGCTGGAACCAGTCCTCGTGAAACTTGGTATTTACTTGTATATCATGCCACATAAAGCCATCTCAGAGGCATATTTTATAGACCACTCCCATCGGTAATAATAGCACCGCAGCCTCTCATATTGTTACATTGACTTCATTACACATACATAATAAAGTTTTCTTTCTACAAACCATATTAAATTCTGGAATTATAGAGAAAGGAAAATAGCAAATCTCTTCCCAGAACTTCTTGTTACTTATTAATTTTATATTTTTCGACCAAAGTATTAGCGCGGTCTAAGGCACGAAGTGTCTTTTGCCGCTAAAACACTTGGGTCATTGTATTCGAATCCCGCTCGTGGCACGAATGTCTGCCTTCTCTCTGTCTTTGTGTTCTGTATAGGTAGCGGCCTTCCGACGGGGTTGCTCACCCCTCCAAGGAATGGGGACAGGCCTTATAATAGAAGAATAAAATGTATGATCATGTAATGACATAAGTAGCTCAGAATTGTGGGGCGTCGCATGATTACCGAATCCTGAATGGGAAAGAATATGGATGGACGTCGTTATTGCAGAATTTGGCATAGTGTCCCGATGTTTATGTGGAGGGAATCAGGAAAATCACAAAACCATCAGAGTAATCAATGTCTGGGTAGACATCGGATTTGATGTTCTCGTAGCGGTGAATGTGAACAGTATTGGTTTATGGAATGTAGTGCTGTTTAGTCCGGTTTAATTTTACTGCGTCTGTTTTCAGGATAAAGGCCGAGATAGGAACCAGCAATCATAGGTTTATATTTGCACAATTTAAATGACAGATGATAGCCGCCCAAAATTTATATTTTACTTTTCATTTTATCTGCAGTAAGACTTCAGGGAGTTGAAGTTACGAAGGAAAGTGGACGGCAGGGTTGTGCAATTCCTTCACACTTGAATGAAAGACGTGCAGTGGAGAGGTATTTGTGGTGTAGAACGTTATCATACAGCGTTATTAATATACGCAAGTCTGTTTTGTAGTGCTGTGAGTCCTGTTCGTTAAGATTTATGTGGTGTGACTCGGGCATGACAAGCGCCAGGCGTGTTTTTCCATTAGACAAGAGCAGTGGGGACGAGATTAATATCGGCAGCTATGCAACTCTGTTATAAACAGCTTCTGCCAGGGCTTGTTTCAGTAACAAAGTTATAAAGTAGGAGATCCTGCCGTAGAGAACTCAAGTTTCAGAAAATCTTGATAACGTGAAGTTGAGGTAACTTGTACGTTTTAATCAATAAAATATCGTACAAGTATAGTTCTTTGCGCTCTGTCTTCTTTTGTTTCACCTTGTCATGTAGTGTTCTGAAGAAAAGGGATACCAGCCTGACATACTGCATCGATTGCTTCATCTCCACGTGATAGAAAGTCAAGAAGGACGTCCTCCTCTATTGTCTGATGAGAAAAGTTCCTTGCCCAGCTGAACTTCACGTAGACAGGTTGGAGTAGGTTGAGATGAGGCGATAGAGTTGGCGATCTACTCCAGCAACCTACGTAAAATGGAATATGGTTTCCCAGCGAGCAGGACTGCAGAATTCCATTGACACTGAAATATATTTATTGAGAGACTCTCTGTAAAACAGAATACCTTTACATGGTTTTGTATATCACTGCATGTTTTGACCCACTATGAGTAATCTTCAGGTCATAACCGAGGCGCTTAATATAACAATTACTATTGTTTAAAATGCATAAATACGAAGGTAAGTCAATAAGTAAGTTGCAAATGGATATAGAACTTAAATAAGAGTACTTATTTGAAAAATGCTTTTATTTCTCAACGTAATCTCCCTGTACATTGAGGCGCTTGTCCCATCGTTTCACAAGCCCCTGAAAACCAGTAGCATAAAATTTTTTGGGCTGCTGTCGGAACCAGGCGTGTTCACACGGCATGGCCTACCTCATAATGCATGACAGGTTAGGTTTTCACAAAGTCTGTGCACGATGGGTGCCGCTCATGCTGACCCCACAACACAAAATGCAAAGAATGGGTCTGGCATTACAGCATCTCAATCGCTACCACGATGAAGGACACGATATGCTAGCCCGAATTGTCGCAGGTCATGAGTCTTGGGTTCACCATTACCAGCCCGAGACAAAGCGCGCGTCAATGCAGTGGAAACATCCTGCGTCGCCTGCCAAGAAAAAAAAAGTTTAAGGTGACACCATCCTCCAGGAAAGTGATGCTCACAGTCTTCTGGGATCAAGAAGGCATACTGCTCACCGCATTCCAGCCTCAAGGACAAACCGTAAATGCCGACTCCTACTGTAACATCGTCAGGAAACGTCGTAAGGCCATTCAACGGAACATGCTACCTGTCATGCATTATGAGGTAGGCCATGCCGTGTGAACAGGTCTGGTTCTGACAGCAGCCCGAAGAATTTTATGCTGTTGGTTTTCAGGGGCTTGTGAAACGATGGGACAAGTGCCTCATTGTAGAGGGAGATTATGTTGAGAAATAAACGCATTTTTCAAATCAGTACTCTTATTTGTTTAAGTTCTATATCCATTTGTAACTTACTTATTGACTTACCTACTTATATAAAGCTTCCAAGTAAAAACATTGTGCAGGTTCTTCATTTTTTAAAAGGACAATTGAACAGAGTTTACGTACAAAATGTTTGCCTGTTATTTGTATCATCATTACATGTTACATTTTACAGGATGGTTTCTGGACATCGAAATAAATAAAAAGGTCAGATGAATCTGTGCCCTGAGGGTGCAACGTAAAATGTTATAACCATTAGAAAATATCTCCTGCCGTGAAATTCTGAAAAACAAACGTTTCGAGAGCATTTTGTTTGTGTCGCGTTGTGATTGTAGAGATTCATGCGATGGCAGACCCTTCGTTTATGTTTAGAGTAAGGGAGAGTCTTACTCCGAATACACAGTGTTGTAATTAGGACAAATATTAATACATGTTTTATTGAGAGTCAGTCTGAAGCAAGCTTTTGAAAGCTCTTTATTTTATGCATCCTGTTGCATATCACTAACTGCCCTCTACTCTACACCGCGTGTATTTGCTTCTCTTCAAAATAATTCAAGTGTAAAATTAATTACTAGTTAATTAACAGAAAAAAATCATTTTATTATTATGACAGATTTGTATCAATGTTTTAACGTTTTAACATTTATGACTAATATTACAATTTAGAAATAAAGAGAGACATAGAAATTTAATAAAGAAATTTATATGAATATAATTACTAATATGGATCCATATTAGTACAGAATTCAGTAACGAGTGATATATCATAGAAAATGCCTGATGAAGATCTAGCTGGATCGAAACATGTATCAGACACACAATAATGAACAAATTGGTTTATAATTTGGAATTTGTTGTATTGGCGGTCAGTTATAATGCCACATTGGGGAAGCTCGTTGCATACGGATTCAGCATGGAAAATGGCTGGTCGTTTATTGAATTATCGGCCATGCATCTTGGGGGAGGGGAGAGCAATGAGGCCAGCATGTGTTACCAGTCAGACTACACGGTATCATGACCGTGAAGACTGAGATGCTGTTTTGGCATAGATTCGCTCCTATCTTTTTTTTTTTTTTTTTTNTTTTTTTGCCTGAAGGAAATTAGATACAACGTGAAATTTGAAATAAATGTATTCGAATTGTTACGCGGTTACGTGGGTGATATGGTGCCCTGAGTTGTTGGTGAGGAATTACAAGGTTGGTGAGTGCTGGGATTAAGAAGGGGGACTGATGTATTGTAACGTATGTCGTGTTTTGGAGGAATTACTTACAGTTTGTCTTTGGCCACTGAAGAAATTGATGTCGGCTGTCGTAGTCCTCCACAGTTTCACTGCACACTATTCCACTTCCGTGTTCTGTCACTCACAAGCCGGCGTGTTGTCTCGTCACACACGAATCTTGTTCGCTACTTCCGGTTCACAACGAGCCCCAGTTCAACTGTACTGCCTGTCCTTGCCTCTCGACCGAGGTTCATTTCTGTACATTTCACGCCACAACGATCCTATGATTTTTTTTTCTTTTGCCGATGTTCGCGGTACATTATTTGGTTGTGTGGGTTCTGTCTCTACGGGCACGGCCCATGTTCTGCCTGGACATTCATGCGTCAGATGTTTTTTTTTCTTTCAAGCGTTCCTCTTATCTGCCATTCTCTTCCTATGTCAGGCACATCATATTTTGTCCTCACAGGCACGATTCATTTTCTTCCTAGAGCAGTCATAGTTCTCTTTTGCAGTAACAACGTGTTATTCCTAAACTTGTCATACATCATATATACATGCTTTCTACTGGCACTGCTCATTTCGTTTGTAGACCAGTCGTAGATCACATTTCCTGTTTACAAGCACGACCCATTCCCCNATAGAGTTATGTTTAGATTTTCTTCAGGCACGATTCAGGTTCTTCCTAGTCAAGTCATACATAAGATACTTTCTGAAGTCATAACACGTTTTTGTTCTAGAACCTTCATATATCAGATTCTCTTTGTACAGACACGACCCAAGTTCTTAGAGTCACACATCAGATTTGCTTTTCCAGGCACGACTGATGTCCTTCCTAGAGACATACCTCAGAATTTTCTTTTGTGTACTCTCTGTGTTCTTCTAGACCAATCTTACGCCAAATAGGAAGAATATGGGTTTGGTTTTGAATTACTTTGTACATACTGAAACTATATCCCCGACATGTTGGTAAATGTAAAATATCGAAAAAGTAACCGAGAGGCTTCAACTCATAATACGGAACTCTACTGGGATAATGGTCATGTGAATAAATCTGTACCTAAAGGAAACCAAAGAATAGGAATTTATATTGTAGCATGTAGAAACGTTGCTAAGTAATGACTCTGTGAACAACACCCGTTGCTACGCAACAGATTCCTAACACGCACCAATAGACTAACTTGGAAGCGGTGATATTTACGCGATCCGTGCGAGAGCTGCGGGACGCAGCAAAAGAAGAGCTGTTGTGAGAGGTGGTTTCTGTACGGTCTTTGGACGGATCACACAGAAAACAGCCTATCTATTGTTGAGAAAGTGTGTTTACAGCACCGTTACATAGTAAAGGAAGTCGTTCAGTTGTTGCTTGCATATACGTTGCTGCTGGAATGTGTTTACCGAGCTGTTGCGTAACAGTAGACGTTTCCTCTGATTTCACTATTCCGGTTTTCGGGCGTCATGTCAGAATGAATCCTGTAAGGCTAGGAACGGTCGCGCCATAGCTCAAGCGGTTAGTTGCTGGCTTCGCACCACGGCGGCCCGGGTTCGATCCCGTGTCTGGTCAAGTGGGATTTGTGGTGGACAAAGTGGCGCTGGGGCAGATTTTCTCCGAGTACTTCGGTTTCCCCTGCCAATCTTCATTCCACCAATTGCTCCACAATCACCTTCACCTATCATCTGGGGCTGGTACAGTAGGCCAGAAGTGGCCGCACTACAAGGAACTTAGTCCCACCCCACTAGCAATAAAAAAGAGGTTAGGAACATACACACATCGACATCGGTCGTAAGGAAAAATGTCGTACGATTTTGTTTCCGTACGACCTCCTTTTCACACTAGAGCGACCAAATACATTTCTTTGCTCTCCGACTGTCGTACGGTAGATGTCGCATGTCGTCACGTATGAAATCTAAGACTACACTTTATATTTTACTACTTGATGCGACATGAACCGTACGGATGTCGTACGACCGATGTCGCTGTGTGTGTTCCAGGCCTAAGAGAGCAGTGAAGGGTGGATTGCAGATGCATGTATTTATATTGCATTACTTTCCTTCTTGTTCGTCAGTGTGCACTTTCCTTTACATAGAACATACGTATGCGGAACAAGGAATACCATCGTGTGTTATTGAATTTGAATGGAAATGCAGCGAGTCATATCTATCGCGAGTTTGAAACATTCAGTCAAAATGGCCAAAACTGATCCTGTTGTTAGCGGAAAGGGGATGGGGAAAAGAGATATCAACTGTGTTCATTCCCTGAAACACATTTTACTATTCATGCAGATGTGAATCGTTTCTCGTTTGCAAACATGTTGTGAATTCTGTGCAAACAGACGCGAAGACGTAAATAATCTGACGTTTTCTGTTAGTATTACGACAGGAGCAGCTGGCAGGGAAGAGAAAATAAAGATGAGCTTTGAACTGTCAGGAAATGTTAAGAAATCTTACTGCAGACATGATAATGTCGAGTTCTTTAGTGTAGTTATGAAGTACTGGCGTGACATCGAGATGCCGCAGCCGTCAACTCAACAAAGAAGTGCAGTAAATTCTAACAATATCGATCAAGATCGATAAAAATAGCAGTGATTTAATCAGTTTTATTGCCTTATTCAACAACTACATGTTTGAGTCGCTTGGATAAACTTCAGATAATTTGAAAATAAACAAATATGCTAGATCATTATCGAATTTCAGATATATCAATTTTTACAATGAAGAATGTGATAAATTATTGCACTAAGCGATAAAATATCAGAAAAATAAAAAATATAATATGGCGGACTGACTTCGTTACATAGAAATATGTTGGACATGTTGCTGCTAAGCTTGTTTGTTAGTTTACTGCGAGCGAGACTGAGGCATTGGAGAGTTTTCCCATCCGTGTACCGAGTAACAGTCGGTCATGTTACTGTACAGCTCGCCTGTATATCATAGGTTGTAGAGTATTCTTTTTTGGGATATAACGCTATGTAGTCCGTTGGAAGTCAGCAGGCTTTTCGGAGGAATATATTGCCTCTATCTTCACGGTCGAAGAATAAGTCGAACAAGATACTAGCGTGAGAGTAGGTGGCAAGAAGGCGATATGTTCCTCCGAAACGTCAGTATAATTTCAACGGACTAGGCAGCGTTATATCCCAGAAGACAGTGTTCTTCATAACCATCGCTGTGAGAATTTTAAATCTTACATATCATATGGGTTGTTCCTGAGCTTGCCTACGCAGTTACTAAGTAATAATCAAAATAATTCAATTCAATTCAATTATTTATTATTTATGTGCCAAGTCAACAGCCGCAAGGCCAATTACAGACTTAGCACAGTGTAGATGAAAGTAATTACGTGTAACATTATACAAACATTGGACAAACACATTATAAGTCAAAAATAAATTACAGGAAATTTCTTGGGAAAACACAGTAATGAAGAAAAGTAAACAAACAAGCAAATAAATGATAATAATAACAATTATTATTATAATTTCATTATCATAAAACTAAGTGTTATTTAAAAATGAAAACAAACATAAATATTTAATAATAATAATAACGAAATTAATAAAAATAGTGATAATAGTAAGAGCTAAATTAGATCAGTATAAGATATGTTTCATCAACAGAGTTTTTGGTNACTGGGAGCTCTTTCGTTGGGGGTAAAGTGACAGGGGCTTGAAACTAACTACTCACCGCCATCTAGAGCCGAGTTCAAGAAAGATGGAGCTATAACTCCACTCCCCCATACGTCTTCAATGCATAGGGGTTAACGAATTAAGCACAGGGACAATTTTACCTACCTTTATGCACTTGACATTAGTTATTTATTTTTAATGTAACTTACTTAACAGATGCGTTAGCTGACGATGTTAACAGAAGCGACGGCGAGGGCAGCAGCAACAACACAAATAAGTCTTAAACAAAACAAACAAACTCCGTGGTTTTAGCCCGCAAGCGAACTATACCGACCGAGAGACCGCCGCTTGTCGGCGACGTTAGTGCCAACTCTTGCAGATAGAGAGTGTCGCGTGGTCAGCGCAACGAATCCCCACGGCCGATAATTTCGGTTTTCTAGACCGGATCACAAACAAATCTTGCGTTAATTTTTTTTTTTTTTGCATTTGAAAGAGCCGTATTCATGTTTTGTCTTGCATCGTTCCTCGTTTTTCCCGAATTTAGATATAGTTAAATGATACACTTACTATTTATTGTGTAATGAGATTAATCATATTATAAGTATATCTATAACAGTCGAATGTAAATACCGTTGTTAAATAAGATTTATCTGTCGGGGTCATAGAACTACTGTAGGCACACAAGTCACGTTCTCAAGTCGTACTGCCGAAAACTAATTCATATTCCTCATAGGTTTTCAATAATAATTACATAGTTTTTTATATGCAAACGATTTTTATTTTGAAGATACTCGTCTTGTGGGTTTTGGCGCCGTGTATTCTTCGTTTTGGCCGACGTTTCGGAGGAACGTACGTTCTACCTGCAAGCAAAATAAAAATCGTGTAAGTTTTGAGGTTTTCACGTGATGACTATAAAGAAAGTCGTCTTCTGGGTTTTGGCGCCGTGTATTCTTCGTTTTGGTCGACGTTTCATAGTCATCGCCGTGAAAACCTCAAAACTTACACGATTTTTATTTTGCTTGCAGGTAGAAAATTTAGCACGATTGTTAATGCAATATCGGGGAAAGTACATTCGTTTTAAGCTCCAAACACCCGATCTGGGGATTATTATTGCATAATAGCTACTGCTCCCCACAGGCTTAGCAGAAACGCATTACGTACAGTGGTAATTTCGACTACCTGCTACGTTTAAGCTTAATAGTAAAAAGTTGAAATTAACTACATTTAAAATTATTATTGAGTTTTGTTAACAGACTTGAGACTTTCTTTCTTCTAGCCGCGTTTTCTCTTCTCCCTTCCACGTGAAAAAGTCAGCAGCTGAATGTGTTTCACGCATCAAGTAATTCAGCTCTTTCTGTATTTTCGAACGTTCACATCACAGTATTACATACTGTTCAGTTCGTCTACGTCAGGTTTTACGTGGTGTGTTACGTAGCACATACATCAAAGAAGGAGGATGGTATAAGTGAATGAGGCCGCCCGCTCATATAATTGAAACTTCTTGTTTGTTCGAGAATTTGGTTTTACGTGTGAAATAATATACGTACAGGAACATGATCACTCACTCACGGAGCTGAGCCCTTCTTGAGAAGCCGCCAATTACGGAGCTAAACTCAACTTCCCAGCATTTTATAGAACCGAAGGTTCATTACCGTGTTCACAAGAGCCCTCCACTGGTCCCTATCCTGAGCTAGATCAATCCAATCCATATCATCCCATCCTCTCTCTCAAAGATCCATTTTAATATTATTCACCCACCTACATCTTGAGCTTCCCATTAGTCTCTTTCCTTCTCTTTTTCCTATGAACGTCCTATATGCATTCCTCTTCTAACCTATCCGTTCTACATGCCCTGCCCATCTCATTCTCCTTGACTTTATCCTTATAATTATATTTGGCGAAGAGTACAAGTTATGAAGCTCCTCATTATGTAGTTTTCTCCAACCTCCTGCCACTTCACCTCTCTTCGGTCCAAATGTTCTCCTCAACACCTTGTTCTCAAACACCTTCATTTTATATCTAATATTGTTTATTGTATTACACAGTCCGTTAACAATGCAACAAATTGTTCCTCCTTTCTTTCACTTTCGACACGACATGTTTCGGGCCTAAATGTCCATCTTCAGGTGTCTTACTGTGCTAAAACTGCAGTACGTCGAAAGTGAAAGTGTAAGAAAGAGGCAACAGTTTGTTGCATTTTTGATAGACTGTGTAGTACAATAAACCGTATTAGATATAGTGATGCGACAGGATGCTTAAACGCAGGACCCTGAGTCTATGCTAGGAACATGATCATTGTCACTTCATCAATAGTAGTTATGTACTTTCATATTTTTTCCCCCTTGGCACTACAGCGCCAGTGGGCCTAGGCTCACCTCCATGAACTTCTCCGTTCACTTCGGTTTTTCTAGATCTTACACATTCGGTAGGGCTCCTTGGGCGGGTGATCAGCTCGTCGCAAGGCCTCTACCTGTACACAAACGCACACAAACATCCATGCCCTGAGTGGGATTCGAACCCACGATCCCGGTTTCCGAGAGAGCGAAGACAGTGCACGCATTAGACCGCTCGGCTACCGTGACCGGCCTTACTTTCATATACTGTGTAGTATTACTGATGTCTCTGTATGTATGATGCACTCTATAATCCTGCTCTTGACATGTCTACAACTGTTGTCCCCAAGCGACGTGAAAGCTGTATGTACCCATCCAGTTGCAGCCAATGAGATTATCCCATAGAGGGGCAACGCGATGACGTTTCCAATCCCGTCCACTCAGCACGACATGTTGTGATATGTGTACATGCAAATCTAGTTACAGTTATTCTGTCAAATGTAGAGACTGTGTGTCAGAAAAGCGAGAGGGCGGTGATCAATGTCTGCTTCTTCTTTCAGTGCGTGTATCCCACATCACAGCTTCTGCTCCCCAATTCGGAGGAAGTTACGAGGGTTCCATTATTTTTCCACATAACATCCCCATGTCTGCTATGTGATTTCTTAAACGGGTAGGGGAAATGAATTAGTATAACGTGATAATTTAGACATTGGACTGCGAATATTCCATAATCGAAATTAAAACAAAATTTTATGCATTCCAACCGACCTGTTTTCGACGTACTATCATGATCTATAAATATAACAAATTAAAATTATTCCAGTATGTAAACACGTTGATCATGATTTAGATTATTCCATTACTTATTAAGTAATTTGTATCAGAGCAGAGACTTTCAGTTTGTTCCCTTAGAACAAAAGATACATTTTCGCAACGTTACAAAATAGAATCACAAATGATATAAAAGTAAACGTAGAAAGATAAAGCTATGCATATACTTAATTGCTCACCACGCCATGAAGATGCACAGGAAATGGAGGTGTAGCTCCATGTATTCATAACCTTGGCACTAGCCAGAAATGTGTGGTCAGATTCATACTCACACCGCTTTATTGTGATAAAGAACCACTGGTACCGATTGGATAGGAGGTTGCATGGGCCCCAGAGGCTGTCTGGTGACAAAAATGTCCTTCCTCTGGCGGAAATATGGCCTCTATATTTGGACGTTCAGCCGGTAGCTCAGGTAACCCGTTTGTGTAAATTGTGTACTTCTGCGTAGTTTATAGGGTTTTGTATGAGTTATGTAAACTGTCAGTGAGTTCGTCATTTTCATTTCTGCGTCTCTCTCTTTAACAGTTTTCTTTGTGTAGTTTCTTCTGAGGCGAAGTAACAAGGACGATACTCAGAAACAAGTTAGATTGACAGAATGACAGAGAAAATTCCAATACTTTATAATTTTTACGTTTTGCCACATGATATTGGGTTGGTCACACCGACGCGAATGATTTAGGCCGAGCACATATTATGCTCGAGGGAAACAGGAGACCATCCAGAACTCTCAGACATAGATGGAATAATATTATTAATACCGATCTTAAAGGAATACAGCTTGCGGGTGTGGACTGCGTCCAGGGTGGGGTCCGGTGGCAGACGAAGAGTTGGTCTGTAGAGCTGTAGGCTAGTCACAGGTCGGTAGCTGCGGGCGGCCTTACACTTGCAGAGAGTGACGTAACACTCATTTGTGATTCCCCTTCCTTCTTGCTACCGTTCTCCCGGGCAGAAAGAGAATCAATGTTCCTGAAGCCACTATCAAATTATCCGTCCCCAGCGATCCTGCGCTCACCCCCTCTCCTGTAATAAGTCACCTTTCTGTCGGTGCGTCTAGGGGTGCTCCAACCCTGGCAGAGCCTGAAGCTCTCGATAATTGTGCCGTTTCTCTCACAGTTGAGTGGTGGTGGTATCAACAGGGGGTTCCATAGGTCTTATATTTCGTCTGTTAAGGGTAAGAATAAATCACTGGAACACAATTGAAAAGTACAGACCTGTTAGGCCCCTGAGTGTGCAATCTATTAGCTGTGCGCACGAGTGGCTGGCGGACTGCGGTGCTAGTCAGACTTGAGCGGAGAAGTGATTCACTGTCCCTCCGTTTCTCACCACTAAACCAATACCAGAGAGCTGAAAGCGCAACCTTGGCTCTTCGAGTCAAAACATCCCTCCAGTTTATTAACCTCTTGCGTGATAACAGTTCTGAAACGGAAATACTCTCTCACAGCACAAATAACTTTTATTTTCGGATTATGGTTTCTGGACCAAGTTACCCAGCCAACATGTAAAGTTTAGGGTGATTCTATAATGACATAGTAATTGAATCTGTCGATTGGAAAAAAGGAACATCCGTCGAAGTAAAGCAGAACACTTTCACTTCTTCCATCCATCAAGTACGGTTATTATAGGTTGTCAAGGCTTGGATTAGAGTTGCGCTTATTTTCAAGCGCTGAGTTTTGTTATCACGAACATGAAGTTATTTTAAGTTTTAATGTATGATTCTGCAGAGGAGCGACGTATTGAGCCTGTACTAATGAGATTCCTGAGACTGTAACTTGCAGCAACAAGAACGAACTATATCCGATATTACAATATCTACAGCAATTTGGTAAATAGTATATCCTCAATAAAATTAACAGTAATTGTCAGAAAAGGGCACGCGGTAGCGTAGTTTGTTAAGGCCCTATGCTGTAAGCCGGATGGTCCCTGGTTCGAGTCCCTGTGTGGTGGATTTTTTTAAGTTTACCTATTTCTTCCATCCATTTATTGACACCTTATACACACAACTCGGAACTACAGACAATGCAGCGCTATCGCTGATCTACACACCTTAAAGTTCAAGGTTACGCACGCACTATGGTTCTCAGTCTTTACTAGCCGTATCCTGGCAACGGATTCATAACAGTCTCAAATTACACAAGAAGTCTTCTTTGCACCGCCTAATTCCCTTTCTAGCCGTTATGCTGCAGCTGCCAACTCCCAAGACTCGACTGAATTAAATTGCTCTGCTCCCAAGCTCTTATCCCGGCATGCTGGCATCTCGAAACTCGACTCGAATACGACTTCTCAAATTAATTCTTCTTTATAACCACTTCCAACGGACCACACAGGAAACGAACTCTGTATTATTGGAAAGGCCTGTTTACAGTGCCGCTGCATAGAAACGGAAGTTACTCAATTGTTGCTTGCGTATTCATTGCCGCGGGAATGTGTTCACCTAGTCGTTGCCAAGCAATGAACGTCTATTCTGACTTCAATATTCCAGCTTCCGGGCGTCATGTCAGAATAGTATTTAACAGTTTGTCAATATGTATGGAAATGATGGCAGTTTCTTGCGCCTCTACTGCCTCTGCGTTAATTAATGTGATTCTCTACACGTAGTTTGAAGGAAGTGCGTTATTGAAACTTCTTGATCATTCCTCTCTCCGCCACACCCAGAATATGTGATATACCCGGGTTTGAAACTTAATGCAGAGATACTGCCATTAATTTTAATTGGTCTTTGATGATTAAACACCTGCTTTCCGGATTAAAGGCCATGCGGGCTAGAGGCAGTCTGAAAGCAGATGTAATGCAGGTTTGTACGTATAATGAAGGATCGTGCTTGCAATACAGATTGTCACCTGTTTCCTGAAGTCTGAATCGCATTTAACACAGGTACCTTCAAGCGAGCAACTTAAGGATTACAGATATTGTCCGGGATAACGAAATTGATTTATCCTTTTTTTTATCACAGTGTGTAATAGGAGGATCATGCCATGTCAAGAGGAGGACATAGTACATGCTTGCCTTTACTTTTTGTACCCGAAATTACTTGAAAGATTTTTATAAAATGTAGTGTCTTTGATTCGTAATGCTTGTCGGGAGAATTTAGTGTTACCCCGGCTCTTCACGTTTTCAGGCTTCTCAAGTAGAACTCTAGAATTGTTCTCATTCTGATTGTCGTGCAAAAAAAGTGATATCAATTTTAAAATATCTAAAACTGACGGGGTGTGAAGACCTCTGGGATAGCAGCCATTTGGAAGAGCGAGGAGGATGAATATGGACCATGAGGATGGAAGGTGGAACAAATTCAAGGTTGTGTTCTATGGTAGACTTTGGTATTACGGGTGTTGAACGTAATTCTTGTGAGGCAAGCTGTGTAAAGGAAACTGTACACCCACACCCAAATGGGTTTGTCTTTGGAATTTCGCATACATAAAATTCTAGCACACTATTCATGATTCCTCGGACACACAACTAAGTCATCATCATCAGTAATCTGTCAGACGACAGATCCTCAATAAAATAAAAACGAGAATCCATAAAGCCAAACTCTAATATAAACTTTAGTTCACCCCCGTATCTTTCTTTAAAATGTTTTAAAGAATTGAGTACGTGTCCCTCCTTCACTACAGAGTGGCACAAATGTAAGGCTTTTGTATTTTATTTAAGTTTTTACAAGATGCGAATAATCGCTCTACGACATTGAAAGAAAGCAAATGCAACAGTGATAATTAATCTTCAGCTTTTTATATTCATACACGTAATATTCATAAAATGAGAAGCATTTGAAAGTGTTGTCGGATTGGCCTTTTTGGCATCCCGCTTCTCTAACTGAAACTGGAAATGGGTAAAACAGGTAGAGCTATCCCTGTAACAGACCGTGGAGGCCCATAAGGTTGTGAGACGNAGTCCAGGCTACCACATTTTCTAGATAGTTGGCTTGTGAGGTTGTCAGCCTCACGTACGGTCCGCTGTTTACCCCCCCCAGGAAGATTCCTGGTACTAATTTCTGTTAGAGGCTGTAGTCCACCCCAAGGCCGTAGTGCGGCTGAAAGGATTAGGTCAATTGAAAAGTCCGATGACCTAATCGGGAATCGAATCGACGGCTTTCCGGCTTGTAACATAATGCCTCAACCAATTACTCTACTGCGTGCCCCTTTTTGAAGTATGAAATGTATGTATTACTATGCAATGTGTATATGACGTGCCCGTACAGAAGAATCTGCCCCACAGCTTCGGAAAGCCATGCAAATATTCGTGCTTGTTACTTAACGTTCGGTGCTTTTAGGTTCGTGGAATCACACACGTTACATTCAGAACAAAATTCTAATGGGGGTAGCTCGCACTGAAGCCGCCGCTCTGACTCTGGAATTTCACACACGTAGAATTGTTGTTCAATATTTATAACTGGTGGGACATACGAATAAATTATCTTAGAATAAATAGAACTGAGAACACATCACGCCACAATCTAGTGCAAACAGTTTTTCATTTCCTTGCAGCGATAAGATGGCGTATCCAAAGTGAGTACAGTGCGCTCAGAATATTACGGCTAACGGATGTGCAATGAACATTGCTACAGACTGCGTAATGTTCCCTTAGGCGCTCAGTAGCGTTGGTTGTATTCGGCCAGAGGATGAGGGAGCCCTGTACGAATAAGCCAGTTGCTCATAACTTTGTATCCTGATCGGACGTCAGAGATTCTCGTTGTTTTCGAAGAGTGACGCGCCGCTGATGCAAACCATCTGCAGAGACTTAGTTTTTTGGATTCTGAAAACGAAGGACATGTTTCCTGGTAACTCTTTAAATTGCATAAATTATATAGATCTCTATGAAGTACGTCTATATAAATGTATGTAAAGTAAAGGTAAAGTCGATATAGTTCGCTTGCAGACTAAAGCCACGGATTTTTTTGTAAATGTAAACTTATTCGTGGGCTTAATTAAGCATCACACCTTGAAGACGTATGGGGAAGTGGAGGTATAGGTCCACCATTATTGACCTAGCCAATAGATGGAAGTGACTGGTCAGCTTCACCCTCCTGCCGCTTTACACTCCGGGAAAACCTCCGGAACCCATTGTATAGGAGGGGGGTGGGCTCCAGAGCCGGTTTGGACGCTGAGGCGAAGAGAAAAAATATCTTACCTCTGCTTTGAATCGAAACCCGACTCTTTAGTCATCCAGCCCTTAGCCTAGTCGATTTACCGACTGAACTATCCAAGCTCTGTAAATTTACGTTAGTTTATAAATTACTGAAAATTTACTAAAGCAACGTCACTTCTTGCTGGCTGCTACTCAATATACACGTAATTGCGTATTTGAATGGAATGAACGTCCATTTCGTGAGAGAGAGTGATCACGTTATTACCGGTCAAGAAAACCGACATTAACGGCCATGGGATTCCCTTGCGCTGACCACGTGACACCCTCTATCCGAAAAAGTTGGCACTAACTTCGCCGACAAGCGGCGGTCGCTCGGTCGGTATAGTTAACTTGTTGATTACTGGCCACGGACTTTGTTTTGATCAGGTTATCATTGTGACTTTGTTGATTGGTGACTTATTTGGTTGGTTTCCCTGTGAATGCGGCCTTTGAAAAGTCAAATCTCTCTCCTCAATGCGTACCTATCCCGTATGGACACGTGGACGGACAGAGAGACGGATGGACGTTTGATTAATATTGTATATATACATAGGTTGTTATTTATGTAAATAATAAAAGTCAAAATGGTTGTCATCTCATTTGGTACCGTGTGTGTAGTTACTGTGCATGTACTCTAAACTTCCGTTGAGCGTTACGGGGGTTTGTTGAAAGTGACGTATTTTTATCTAAAATGCAGTGCAGTTGTTCATCTATATTACAAGCACAGAGCCCTCTATTTGTTCGCCACTGAAACAGAATGAAATGAATGATAGAGATCATGATTATTTCAACTTCAGTTCTTAGAACGAAGGAAATGAAAAGCCGCACTCACGAAATGCCATGGAAGTGGTGCATTTTGAGAACTTTTTACAACAGAAAAGAGGAAAAGCGACAGAAGTAAAAATTTACTTTACCGAGAAGTGGTGGGCTTCGCGAATGCTTTCGTAAGGGGAGGAATTCCAGCTGAGTACTGGCCCTGCACAGCATATATAGCCATAGTGTCACTATAGAACGCTTTCCTCTAGATGTACGGCCTATTTCGTCTAACCAGGGCAAAGTAAGAATCGCTGGGTTGGAGAAAAAACGCTTGATACAGCTCTCGAATCAGCCTTCCACTCCGTTACTGGTTGCTGCCCCGCGGAATGTAGTTATTTCTACTTTGTTTTGGGGTTTGTCCTGTGTCCTAGGTGTATTTGATACACACGACGTTTCAGTAGTTCCCTCTATTCGTGTCTTCAGGTACAGTGTGTAATTTATATTGAGGAATTTTAAAATTATTTTAATTTTTAAGTTAAATGTCTGCTACTTAGATGCCTGTTCAGAGTTTAGGAAGTCTGAGGTTTGGTCTAAATTGTCACCACAAAATATTGAGATATAAAAAATAATTAACTGATATTTAATAAAATTCAGTTTATATATTTTTTTGTCTTTCAGGCCGCCATTCAAAAATCGAAACATAGTAATTTGCAAAACTATAATTGTACTATTGTATTACGTTTTTCAGAATCTTGGTCTGGTAGTCGAAAAAGGAACATTGTGTAGGGATATTTGTGAAAACATTAGGACTGTTGTGTAAGATTTGAGATTTTCACTGCGGTGACTATGAAGAAAGCAGTCTTCTGGGCTTTGGCACCGTGTATATGTGGTGTTAACCGACGTTTCGGAGGAACGTATCGCCTCCATCTTCGGGGTAGAAGTAAAAATATAAGAAATCCGCAGGCGAAGAGACCGTGAGAACCGGTACAAGCAGATTGAGGATGGAGGCGATACGTTCCTCCGAAACTTCGAAACATGCATCTATTTTGTATCAGTTGTAAATAAATAGTTGCCACTATTAAAATTCTAACCCTCATATACACGTATTTGGCTATACTTGGTTCTAATCTCGGACGGGACACCTATCCTGACTGGTTCTTCTGTGGTTTATGTTAATTTCGCCAAGTAAATGCCTGGACAAAACCTCGATTAGGCCATGATAAATTTCTTCCAACTTCTTCCCAGCTTATTGTTCACCATTCGGCGCTTAGACTATTTTTCACACATGTTTATGGCTATGGCCATTTGCTGGAGCTAGTTAAAGAGTGTTCAGTTGACTTGACCCGTGTAAACATTACCTCGTTGCAGTTACAAAGCGAGTACTGGATTTTATTGTGTAGGCGAGTCAAGTGAGTGGAATCCGTTCTTCTCACATGTGTACTTGCCTTCCCCCACCAGTTTCCCCTGTCACTTGCCTGTTTCCTAGATCCGTGTGGACGAGTAGGAATTCCTTCCAGTCCAGTTATGTGAGTGCGGTATTTTGGGGGTGTCTTTTGCTTTTCATTTGTTGAATGCCCTATTTGCACTTGCTTGTTGAAAGCTAGCAGAAAATTGGGGCAAGGAAACAGTAGTAAAACTTGTTGAAACATATAAGGAACAAGTATGTTTGTGGGATTTATCTGCTCCCAGTGCAGAAAGAGAAAGAAGAGAAGCTGCACTACTGAAAATGTGGAGGAAATGGGAGTGCCTAAATTTGGAACAGGGGAGATGGAACAAAAAGCAAACTTGCGGCCGACTTATTCTCAGGAACGCTAAGTGAGAGAAGCTGTTTACATGTGGAAACTGAAATCTTTGCTTCGATGCTTGAATTTATCGATACTATACAACTGAAGAGGAAGGCTCAGAGGACCTTAGTAAATGCATTTTTTATTATTTGTTGTTAAGGTTTTGCTACAGATGATAGATAAGTCTTTTGGTAAATTTAATTTGGTTGCTTTCAGTAGAAGCTTGTTTAACTCAGAATATCATTTTATGCTGTCCAGATACTGCAACTTCGTTTACAAAGAATTTAGTATCGATTTTAACATGCTTTGTCTGCCTCGAAAATAAGTTACCTCTATTATGATGTGCACTAAGAAGTCCTGTATTTTCCAACCTCCGTGTTCCTGGAATTACATCACTCCTGTGAAGGTACTCTCAACAGAAACGTGATAGCTAAGTAATTACTGAAGTACATCTTAAACAGTTATGCAAGTCACACACTGTTTGAATTTGTCAAGTATCAACGTCACAGGCAGTGGTTTCCTCAAATGCGCTGAATCTGCTTACCAAAATTCCGAAGCAATTTTCGAATGTACGCCCGGCTCGCGACAGGCTGTCTCTGAAAAGTTTTTCTTCAGAACTCAGCTGAGTATGTGAATACGGTTTCATTAACTACGTCTTCAGTGGGAATTCATCGTCATAACCCTTCCATTTGTTAACAAAGTGTTTCCCAAATCTGGAAACACTGAACACTTGTTAAAAGCGTCGCAATCAGAAACCATTTCTTTAGACGCAATGTCAGTGTACAGAAGAAAAATTCATCAGTTTTTGCCATCAGAATTATTCTGTTTGATCCTTTATAGCTTGTGAAATATGCTTCCACTGTTTGCGGGTGCCCTCGTTAACACCTGTTTTCAAACTGTCAAACTCTTTTCCTTGGCACTACAGCCCCAGTGGGCCTAGGCCTACCTCCATGAATTTCTCCGTTCACTTCGGTTTTTCTTAATCTTACACATTCGGTAGGACTCCTTGGGCGAGTGATCAGCTCGTCGCAAGGCCTCTACCTTTAGACAAACACAGAAGAACGCACACAAACATCCATGCCCTGAGTGGGAGTCGGGCTATATTACCTAGGAAAATACCGCCTGTTACTGACTCAGTTTTCTGCTTCGTTCTGTCCTTCTATAACAGGAACAAGAAAAGAAACATAAACTACTTTATGATTTTAGTTTGATAATGATACCTCATTGCTCTTCAGTAATTGTGAAAACTGGTTCATTTCTCGGGACAACTTGACATATGATTACGACACTGAGGATCCTGGAGAAGGAAACATTGCCTAAAATACTAAGGAGGATTCTGTCAGTAGGAACAGAACAGTTTGTTGTCGGGACGTGTCACTCACCCAGCAAAATGAGCACTTGTCAAATGGGAGAAACTACTTGTCTTGTAAAGGTGAAATGGTGTGAGTTAGAGGATGTAACTTCAGCAGTCAGAGAGCTGAAGGCGCTATACAAGCGATTAATGAGCCGGAAGTGCCAAAAAATTTGACCTTTTTGGAAAAATATAGCTATGTAATTACAGAAATGTCCGAAGAACCTTTTATTTTAGCCCAAGAGGAGGCCTATTCCGATTTAAGCCGTTAGGGGGTAAGGGATTTTCAGAAACAAACTGCACCAAACTCGTTCTCTTCCCAATCATTTTTAGACAATTCACCTCGTTCTTGAAACTTTTGCAGCCAGTCACTGACCGCCACACCTCCTCCTGAGTCCAGAGACTATACACCACACCCAGGATCACAAAACGACTTCGTTACAGTGGCCTTGACCAATACTGTCTGATTATTAAAGTTACACCATACCTGCCTGGGGGCTCAACTGTGTACTCTGTTACATGTTTATTACCGAATGCTTTCTTACAGTGAGTCTCAAAACTGAAATATGCTCTTACTTTCTAGAAGTAAGTGAAGTAAGAGTAAAGCTGCCCCTGTAACAGGCCGTGGAGGCCTATAGGGTTGTGAGATGTTGAGGTTCCCACATTTTCTAGATAATCGTCTCATAGATGGCGGTGAGGTTGTTAACCTTACGCGCCAGCCGCCCATTATCCCCCAGGAAGCTTCCTGGTACTCATTTCTGTTAGAGTCTGAGTCGACCCCAGGGCCATAGTGCGGCTGGAAGGATTAGGTCAATTGAAGAAATCCACCTCATCGGGATTCGATCCCGCCACCTTCCGGCTTGTAGCATAATGCTTCAACTAACTACGCTACCGCGTGCCGCTGTACTTGTACACATGCTATGATTATTTTATTGGTGGCACTTACTTTGTACCTCCAATAAAATAATTATAGCATGTTTACATAGAAGCAAAACTAAAAAAATAAACGGTTCGCCAAATGAACGTAAAAACGACGGAGAACTTATCTTGATATAGTCCTTTAGGCTGTTATTAATTGTATCCTAAACTTCTGACAGAACTAAAAATAGCTACTTTTGAAATATGAAAAGAATGCTGAAAACCTCTGTAACTGTTTCCTGTAACCAGGTATGACATTGCAACTTTTAGTTTTATTCCAGCATATGTAACATCTCTCGTACAGCTGTCTGTGCGCTAAACATGAAGGTTAATTAATTCCAGCGGAGTGTCAGAAGTCTTTAGATAGATTACATATTCTTGCTGATATTCCAGATAAAGTTATTTCAGCAGTAAAGCGGAAGTTCCATTGGCTTCTTTTATGAATATATTTTATGCAAATTGCTTGTTGCTTGTTGACTTTCCGTCGAAGAAAAATTACGTTTTTAGATTTTGTTTTTACGTTTGTTTAGTTTACTACATTCTTGCCCTTTTCTTTCATTTTGTGTGATGAGTGTGGAGCTGTCATAGCAATTGAAGAGTTTGACTAAATGTATCCATGTTATATTTTAGCGTCCTGTTGCACTGATTTAAGTCCATGATTTATTTGATCCGTCTTGCAGTGCATACACTCATTTATCTCCTTCTCTCCCTCGCACTACATGTTTCGGCGTAATAATGCCATCTTCAGGTGCTTACTTATCCACGTCAAACCAGTTCATTGCATGCCATGTTCACACATTAAAATAACTAAAATATGTATCTATTATATACATTGTCAAACGTTAAAAATATTAAAATTGTTCAGGATACCACATCGCTACGTCGCCCCTCACTACGTCAGTCACGCCCATTCTCCTTTGTTGGAGCACTCCTTCACTATCTTGTGTGTTGTGCTTTTGTTGTGTCGTGCTCCTGCGACTGCGTGTGTTATACTGTTGGGCNGCGAGGGAGAGAAGGAGATAAATGAGTGTATGCACTGCAAGACGGATCAAATAAATCATGGAAATGTATCCATGCTGAAAAACAGGTATTTTCATGGACACTTTCCACGCTATATGCCTTATAGTCATCGGTCACAGTGGCCGCTCAGTTCAAGGCATGAACAGTATTCACCTGCTCGAACACTGGTATCTCGTGGGTTCGAATCCCATTCGAGGCATGGATGTCTCTGTGCGTTTATTCTGTGTGTAGGTAACAGCCTTGCGACGGGCTGATCAGCCGTCCAAGTCCTACAGACTGTTTATAGATCAAGAAACTGAAAATGTTGCCAATATCCAGAGGGCTGTAGAGCCTTAGACAGAGATACCCGTATTTCGCTACTTTCGTCTTTCCGTCTGCTTCTGACACATCTTGCTGTATTTTTATGTAGCCACTTTTCTGTTTCCGTGTTTATTGAGTTTCCTGTCTCGGGTCACAGTTCCTTCGGCCTCTTGACATCAGTGTCCAAGTGCCGCCACATGCTAATATGTGATGAGGACAAACATCTGACACGCACGGACATGTGCAGTTTCCCAGTTCCGTGTCCTCCCTGAATGTTAAAGGGTCTTGCGGTTTCCTCACTAGGATGGGAGTCACGATCCAGTCCGCTTGGATACATAATGCCATGTTGTGGGCCCTCAACGTAGGGTCCGTTGGACTCTCAGATGTGTGATTTAAACTATAATAAGCGACGCAAGTCATGTAGCTGGTGCACATGGTTGATTTCTGAAGTTACCCATTTGTATGCTTTATATTGGCCCAGTTCGACAGAAGAGTACGGGAGATGCATATACATTCTGAAAGCGTCCAGCCTGTACACAGACAATGCAGTTACCGACTGATCGACCTATACGTGGAATCCATAAGCAAATGAACTATGCTGGAATTGTAGCTCTAGAGAATACAGTTGTGTTGTCTCGTCACCATAATGGAGGGCAAAATTATACTAACATGTCGTCTGAATATATTAGAAATTCCGGTCTAGAAAACCGAGATCAACGGCCGTGGGGGATTCGTTGCGCTGACCACGCGACACCCTCTATCCCCTAAAGTTGGCACTAACTTCGCCGACAAGCGGCGGCCACTCGGTCGGTATAGTTCGATTGCGGACTAAAGTCACGGATTTTGTATGTTCGAAATGTGTAAGATTTGAGGTTCTCACAGCGGTGGTTATGAAGAATACTGTCTTCTGGGATATGACACCGTGTAGTCAGTTTGGATTTCAGTGCGGTCCTAATATTTCCAGAAATTTCTTTGAGCATTGGAATTTGTCATATGTTTATTGTACAGTAATACGTATGCTATAAAATTACATAGTAAGTAAGTGTACAGTTTAAGGCATTTATGGATACAAAGGTCAATTTTTGATATGGACGAATTTTCCAGAAAAGAATGACACGTCACTGGATGATATAAATAATAAGCCTTAAATCACCGACCATAAAGGAATTTGGATAATAAAGCCCGATTTATATTCGGGATCACAAGATTAAAATAGTACTGAATTTAATCCACTCGAGTTCGGAAAATAGGCAGTAAATAAATATATCCCCTCTTATTGGCAATAGTTATTGTTTTTTGAAGTCAGTTCTTTAAAGACGGTGTCGAAATTTTGTATAAATTTTGCTGCTGCTGCTACTACTACTTCCGCTTACTGCTATCAGTGTTATTACTGTTACTTTTAATGATAATATTAATGACAGTCCATAGCATATTCGCTCAATGGTAAGGATTGAAATACCGTATTTACGCATGTATAGGCCGCGTGCGTGTATAGGCCGCAGCACAATTTTCAGACAGAAATTATAGAAAAAATAATTTTCTTGGAATATTATTTCAGGAGTAGAAATTATTATTATTAATTATGAATATAATTTTTTTTTTAAGGAAGTGTGATTTCGAATATTTCGAATATAAGCCGCACCGCAGTTTTCCTCTTGAATTTTTGGCAAAAAATGTGCGGCCTATACATGCGTAAATACGGTACTCTGACTTGAGTAGGATTCGATCCTATTGCCATTTGTGCACGAGCACAACACGCTAGCCTACTAACTAAATCGAATTTTGTTGATGGATTATGAATTAATATTACATTATTTTGCTAGGGGGTTGGGGGGTTCTGTGCAGTAGAACGTTAGACTAATGAAACTGGACCAGATGGAGACGCTTCTGACTTATGTATCGGAGGTGCCTGCTTCGAATCTCGGTTGGGTTACCGACTATACTGACTGACATATTTTTCGTGAATAGACTTGGAAGGATTCTGACGATGGTGTATGCTGTACAGAACTCTAAGGTCTCTTATTTTGACTCTATCCATCGTTTGGTATATATGACAAACATATTTTTTTTTTTTTTGTCATATATACCAGACGATGGATGGAGTCCAAAATAAGAAACCTTACAGTTCTGTACAGATTTTTCGTGGTATTCTTCAGTGCTTCTAGGCCAATGCTGACATAGTTTTATAATGTAGGCCGTGGTCGCTTCCTCTTTCGTCCTTTCCGATTCGTTATTCACTTATCATCCAACACTCCGACGCCATATAATGTGAGCAACTGACATTATATATAAAAATAAATGGATAAATTAAATATTATGAGTTGTGCGCGGAACTCCATGTTTATCAGTACGTGCTAGCAATCAAGCCTGGCGTTCACGTAACCGTTCGCGATTAACATACTGCACTTCCAGTTTACCGAACTGGCGCGTCACAGTGAATCACGCTTGTTTGGCCAGAGGCAAGTTGCTAGTGTGAACCAAGCTGCTCCTTGTTAGACGCAGAACGAAAGGGATTAGAGCAGCGCCAGTTCAGTGCATGGGCTAGGAGCTGGAGGATTTATTTGTGATGCTAAATTAAATTGAAGTAGATTTGCATGAGGGAAGGGGTGGAATAGGGAACGTTTTGGTGAGCACGAGGTTAGAGGTTGTGTGATTCAGTTTAAAACGTAAGTGCAGATGAAGGGAATGTTCGAGTTATAACATCAGGCTGATTGGTTGCTGAAGGTTTCGCCCGGGGGATTAGCATGAATAGGAGGGGAACTTCTGAAGCAGCATTCGTCATCGAAAAGTTGTGGTGATGTACAAAGATGGAACATAGAAGCGGTTAATCCAAGACTGTGGTGATAAATTTCAACGCCTCTTTCCAGAGTAGCTTTATGTTGTAATGCAATTGTGGCTTTTAGACATGTCTCCCTGGATCGTAGTCTGCACGGCAAACGTCATCCCCATACGGAAAAGAAGTGGCGCTCTTCCTGTAAAGGAGCGCGTTTCTCGCGGTTCTGCATTCGTGGGAACCCTCAGAATTATGGGGCACGAGAGGTTAGGAGAATGTGATAGGTAAGATTTGAGGGTTTCACGGCGGTGACTATGAAGAAAGCAGTCTTCTGGGATGTGGCACCGTGTAGATGTGGTGTTAACCGACGTTTCGGAGGAACGTATCGCCTCCATCTTCAGGGTAGGAGGAAAAATAAAAAATCCGCAAGCGAAGAGACCGTGAGAACCGGTAAAAACAGACTGGTCTGCTTTATTTTTCCTTCTACCCTGAAGATACAGGCGATACGTTCTTCCGAAACGTCGGCTAACACCACATCTACACGGTGCCACATCCCAGAAGACTGCTTTCTTCATAGTCACCGCCGTGAAACCCTCAAATCTTACCTATCACATTCTCCTAACCTCNTCACATGACACATTCGGACGTCAGTTATCGGTGTACTGTAAGAGTGTAGAACGTAAGTTGACTCCACACTACAGCAAATCTCCACATCTATATGGTCGTCCCAAGATTCACAAACCTGACATTTTTCTGACACCTATAGTGAGTTCTGCCGGTTTGCCTTGCTTTCTCCTGGTTGATTTTCTCCCTAAGATACCGAGTTCTCTTTTGGAAAAATCGGAATTCTTCATAAAGTACTGGGGCCAGTTCGTACAGTTGTTGAAGTCTGTAAACCTCCTATCTCTAGATACCCACGTTAGCTTTGACGCTTTTAGTATTTACACTACTGTACCAGTCGACGAAACCCTACAGGTCATCAGAAATGAGCTATTTCAGACTGATGTAATTATTAATCGATTTTCGCATTACCTTTTCAGGCCTGTGAATGTGATAAAATCGAATTTCTGTAACCATTTGGAGCTTGAAATTCATCTAAATAATAATAAAAATTAATTTTTCATAACGCATTGAACACACTGTATCCGCACAATAAAGACCAATCTTTTAATGTTATTTAGGGAAGTAAACATTGTGTATTCTGAGGATCTTAATACACGGATATATTCATTCTGTTGGAAAATGCAGAGACCTTGAATGTTATAGCAGATTGTACATCTGGTAACCATTTTGCTTTTAAGGGTTAATCCGTCAGGAATTGGACACCGATATTTTTTTTTCC
>NW_019719358.1:1209719-1248952 GCF_002891405.2 Cryptotermes secundus
GTACATGCCTTAGACCGCTCGGCTACTGTGACCGGCAGTGTATAAGAATAATATATAAGAATTCAGTTCGTACCTCACAGGAAACAGATCCGAACCCACGATCCCGGTTTCCAAGCGAGCGAAGACAGTACATGCCGGACACTGATATTAGCTTACGCTATTTGCATTGCGTCAGATTTTTATTACCGTATTAACAAGTCCGTGTTATGAATTATAGGAAATTAAAATTTACTATGAATATGAGAGGCACACTTCATATGTATGTAAGGAACCTGCAATTTGTGGAAACCCTTGTTATCAAATGATCCCCCTTGCTTTAACAGTGCAATCCCCCTCGCTGGAAAATAGAATGTCCGTTTCCGTACCCTTTTAGTTTATGATGAGCGGAAGTCTACGTTTCATTAGCGAGTGATTACTCATCTCTCTTCCCCGAAATTAGCCCCTGGTTTCCCTTGTTCCGGTTTCTCGACGGGAAGGCCTCTCATCATGTTTAGATCGGGTGAGGCTATTAACCGAACTCTTCTTACTACCCCACCCCTTGGTGGAGCAGGGGAATATCGTGTCAGAAACAGGTGTACATGGTCGCGACATGTTGGGGTGTTAGGGAGGTTCCTATAGTTCTCCCTCCACCCCCAGTTTGAAGGACACGAATCCAGTATGTGTGAATGGTCAAGAATGGGCGAAAGACTGGGGTTCGGTAACCTGGACAGTCCACGAAGTGGAAGGTTTCGCAAGATATTTAATGACTCGCCGGACTGTTGACAAACGGAATTATTCTCTGACTATTAAGCGATTGATTAGTTCCTCCTTACAGAATGTCATTTGGATAGAGGATTTCAAAACTTTATAACTGAGTAACTGATTGATAAACCGTCGGACGAATAAATTAATTAATTGGTGACTTAGTGAACAAGTTAAAGGGAATATTGTTAAATCTACAGAATCATCCACATTTACTTTCAATCACAGTTTTAAGATGCCCAACCAGCTTCCTATCAAATGCATACCGGGGGAACTTTCCCCGGGGTAAAGCTGCATGGGAGTGAAGCTAGCCACTCACTTTCAGCTAGTGCCGAGGTCAAGAAAACATGGATCTATATATCACTCCCCCAAACGCCTTCATGACTTAGTGCTTAATTAGTTAAGCATAGAGACTACTTTACCTCTTTACTTTTAGTTTTAATATACACAATACAAACAAATCAAAATGTGTGTTTAATGGACGGCTTTCTGTACGATTAAGTAAATTATTGGTGATTATTGAACTCATATCAGTTGTTTAGCTTTATGAACATCAAACATTTTCCGTAATGATGCTTCTCTGACATAAAATACATTAAATAAGTACACAATTGTGAAGTTGTGTTTGTACTTCCATTACGTATTTTGTCTTGGGAACTACTAAACTGGTTTCGATAAGATTTTGCATCAAAGCTTCACTAAGCGTCGTCGATATATGTAGCTGATCAGAAAAAATAAACCCTGCACAAGAATTAAATTTCCCCTCGTATAACATATCGAGTTTATTCAGATTTACTAATTTTATATAAACCATTTTTTCGAAGTGGTAAAAGATAAAGGTAAAGCTATCCCTGCAACAGGCCGCGAAGGCCCATAGGAATGTGAGACGTTGAGGGTGTCACATTTTCTAGACACTCGACTCACAGATGGCGGTAAGATTTTCAGACTTATGGGCCGGCCGCCCTTTACCCCCAAGGAATATTCCTGGCACTCATTTCTGTTAGAGGCTGAGTCGACCCCAGGGCCTTTCTGCAGCTGGAAGGATTAGGTCAATTGAGAAACCCACCTCATCGGGACTCGAACCGGCGAACTTCGGCTTGTAGCATAGTGCCTCAACCAAGTACGTTACCGCATGGTAACAGTTTATTAAAATGTGATAGGAAATAACTTGTCATATACTTGTTCTTCATTCTTATTTTGAAAATATATATATAGTAAAGAATTCAGTGAAATTAAATGAAAAAAATTTAATAATGTGAATAAGTTTTATCGAGAAGGTAATTGTAGTACGTGACAGAAAACATAGGCGTATATCATATCCATTAATCCTTTATATCTCCGTGGCCTGTAGTCCGCAAGCGAAATATACCGACCGAGAGACTGCCTCTTGTCGGCGAAGTTAGCGCCAACTTTAGCGGATAGAGGGTGTTGCATAGTCAGCGCAACGGATCCCCACGGCCGTTAATCTCGTTTTTCTAGACCGGAGCCGCTATTTCCTGTAAATAGCTCCTGAATTATCCTTACGAGGCTGAGTGAACCGTGCTCCAGACCCACTACTTCTCAGAAAATCTGATAACGCCAGGAATCTAACCCGGAACTCTGGATCTGTAGGCAGGAACTCTGACCACTAGACCATAGAGGCGGTCAGCTTTTGTATATTATATTGATTGAACTGAGATGACACGCGTAAAGATAAATAAAGAAGCCTGTTAATACTAAGGGGTCTTTTTCAGGGAGATATGCGGTACGGCGTTGATATCAGTTACATTACACATTTAATACCCTTAAATGATTTTAATGATTCCGGTATTTCTATTACCAGTATATAAACACCAATACATGATATGAATTTTAAATTCGTGTATTCCATATTGGAGTAAGACTTTCCTTCATTTGTTTCTGCATTGGCTTATAACTGACGACAGCTCTTTTGCAGTTGGCTGCTCTGGCATTGTGACTGCACGAATGAGCGATTGCAGTTCCTCAAGCGTCTGGCCAAGTTCATCTGCTGTCTGTGAATTTGCCATTTCAGTCTGCCCTCCCCCTCACAGTACACTATGTAACTAACTGGCAGAACGGAGTCGTTCTTGAGAAACTGATAGTCATTCAGCAGTTCAAGCAGATCACCGCCATCAGTGGAACCCGAAGTTTACTACAGCGTTCACAAGAGACCGCCACTGGACCTATCCTGATCCAGATGAATCCATCCCGCACCCCACATCCTTAAGCCTTTAAGATTCAGTTTTACGTAGGCCGTATATAATTTACTGACGTAAAACGTGTCGTTGCCAGTAGCCGCGCTGTCTAAGGCATGAACTGTCTTCGCTCGCTCGGGCGCTGGGATCGTGGATTCGAATCCCACTCAGGGCACGGATGTTTGGGGTGTGTGTGTGCGTTCATTCTGTGTTTGTGTTGTCATGTGCTTAGGCAGAGGCTTTACGGCGGGCTGATTAACTCGTCCAAGGAGTTCTGGCGCCTGTGAACAATGATTAAGGAACTGAATAAGAGGTCTAGGCCCTGAATGGGCTGGAAGAGCCATTGGAAAATAAAGGCGTGTCATTATAATTTTACTAATACAGTGTCTTGAGAATCCATTCGCTATTATCTCTGACACACGGTTGAAATTTTAGGAAATGGCGACTTTGGCGTGTGAAAGCGAATCTTAGACAATTAGAGCACGAGACACCTGTAGGCTACAGTCAGTAGACACGATACACTTAAGAATAGATGGAACAGAACAACCTGGCCCAGAGGTAACTCTCTAGATTTATGTTTGGTAGGAGCTCGGTTCGATACTCGACCGGAACATAGGCTGTTCTGTTTTTCGTTGTTTTCCTCGGTCCCCGCAGGGTAATGTCGATAAAGCGTCAAGGTTAGGTCACAAACATTTTCTTCCAAACCATTTTTTCAACGCTTTCTTCTTCATTCTATACCCTCGATAATGAGAGCGGCGTTGAATAAACCACTTAAATCGCAGATGAAGGCTGCACGGGACTAGAACATAGCAAGACTCAAGATTTGAAGAAGGAACTTAAAGTGCGTCTAGCACAAAGTAAAATACATTACAGATAAAATTTGATAAACCGTTCAGGTAGAATAACTGGTAAATAATGCCGAAACAGAGTGTACAGTTGAAACAAAGGGGACGTTGAGGACGACGAATATCTTGGAGAAGATGGAATGAGCATGTGAAGTCGAAACAGGCGTATTACTTGAAATATTAAACGAATGAGGTAAAGAAACGGAAATGATACCTGTATTAAATTTGTTGAAATACCGGAGAATTTATTAATTTTAGAGAAAACCGGGAACGAGTAGGACAGGTGTACAAGTTTCCTTTGCTTTCATAAGTGGCATGCCAGCTTTATTGTACCGTTTTCTTTCTCCCTGTAGGCATTGATCTGTATAGCCATATTTGATAGCACCGAGGTATAGATTGGCTGCGACTATTTGACTGGCATTTGTTTTGTTATCCTACGGCTTGCGGTGTGAAGTTGTTATCGTACCGCCTGTGTTATTTCAGCTTTCGCGGTAAGCAAAGCCCTTGTGTTCGAGACTCAAGTGGCTTATGCACGAACTGAGCGTTAGTCTATGCAGGAAAGGCGAAGGAGAAAACGTCGGATGAAATCGAATGCAAAGCCACGAAGACGGAGAAAAACATTAGAAAAGGAAAGTTGAAAAATAACAAGAAACGAAACTGCATCACATCCAGAAATGTCTTCTGTGCTTGGTAACGGCGGTGGATTTGGAATAAAAGTAAACTTTTGTTAACCATAGGGTTGGAATTTATACAGTTCTCTGTAGTTTGCACAATGACCGTTCCTTGTGTGGGAATAAACGAACTTTCTTATGAAGTTCGGCCATTGCTTTACAAAGGTTCATTGAATTTCTTTTCGGTGACATTTTGGAAGAATGTCATATGTTCATATTTTTATTTCCAGAGGTCACAACACAGTTTCTGTACATATACTTTACTCTGTATTGTCACATATTTGGGTGTGTGACAGTAGACGGGGTATAAATTTGACGGAATAATTTGTCGATCACTTATACACGTACACACCACTCAGAACTACAAGTAATTACAACGCTATCGCTAATCTCCATAATTCACAGATCGCCACAACACCCGCTAAGCTTTTTTTCAGTCTGCTCTGTCTTCAGCCGTTCCCTAGCAACGGCTTCTAACAGCGGAGATTCTTCAGCTTTCCGCCCACACATCGTGACTCTCCGGAGAATATTCCACTAATGAACTCGGTTACTCACCAACCAAATACTTAATTTCACTTCAGTCGACCGAAATGCCCTCAGCCGGCCTGGTGTCCTCGCTGTATAGCCTCGGAGCGGACCCAACATGAAACACCCCGGTTTCCATTGTAACTGTATTGTGTGCGTCTCGTTTCTGCGGGAACATGTTTACATAACCGTTACTAAGCAACGCATGTTCCTTCTCGCGATCGCTGCATAGCAACGGCACTACACGTTTCAGTATTTCTCCGCAAGAAATTGTGTGCACACCATTCATTTACGATTGCTTTCAACGGTCTAGGATTTATATTTCATATGTGTTATGTATGCAGTGACCAGTAAGAATTATTTACGCTTAGAACCGAAAGTAAAACCAGTAGTGAGTATATCGTTAGGTGATCGCCTGAAGCATGGAAGAAATTGCGTTGTAAGGAACTTCATAATTTGGATTCCTTGCCAAATATTATTATAGTTTTAGTCCTTACCTTCGTACACTTTTACACTATATTAGCCAGGACAATTCAGATTATGGCACAAGTTCCACTTTATTAAATTTTATACTTTTCTTAAAAATACAATTTAACTTGTTTATCAAGGTCCGTACAACCGTCGTTAATGATGCATCTCTCTGTCACGCACGGACACGTTGTTAGAATGTTACACCCCTGAGAGAGAAGCGTATACAAACTTTAGAGGAAAACTTTAAGGAAAGAGAGCACTAGACAGGATCATATTAAGGTGGGTGTGTGTGGACTGGGTTAACCTGTACTGCATCCACTGTAGGATCGAGAGTGTGTCATCGTCGGTTAGTGACGTAGACCTTTTAAGTGACATCTAGGATTTGAAGTATTCTGTTATTATTAATGTTTAGTGTATAGTATACTTATTCTTTTATTAATATAAATTATATATAATTGTAGTTGTAAGTGTATTTTCACTGTATTTACTGTGTGCTAGTGTGTCCTTTGTTGTTTGTGTAGTTTTGTGTGCTGTGTGTTATTTGTGTGTCGTGTTATTTTGTGTGATGTGTGTTATTTGTGTGTTGTGTCTTATTGTATTACCACTGCCACCGGGAAAAACCCCATTTGCAGTTGAAATAAATAAATAAATAAATAATAATAATAATAAACACAATTAAGTTATCCCTGTGCTTAACTAATTTAACACCACACGATGAAGGCATATTGGGGAGTGGATAAATAGATCTACATTTTTCTTGTCATGGGTACTAGTTGGAAGTGAATGGTCAGCTTCACGTCCCGGACGCTTTAACCCCCCCCCCCGGAAAGAGCCCCCGGTACTTATTAGATAGGAGGCTGGGTGGACCCCAGAGCCGGACTGGATGCTGCGGAGAAGAGAAAATTCTTGATTCTACCGGGGCTCATACTCCGATCGCTTGGTGGATCAGCCCATAGCCAATCGCAATACCGACTGCGCTAACCCGGCTCCCAAATCTGTGAAGTGTAATTTCAAAATTTCGCTCAACCTGAGTATTTGTTATTGTTGACTGATAAACAGTCTGTCTGTGCTTAACTAATTAAGCACTACGACATTAAGGCGTATGGGGGAGTGGATGTATAAATCAATATTTTATTGACTTCGGCAATAGTTTGAGGTGAGTGGTCAGCTTCACGCTCCTGCCGTTTTACCCTCCGGGGAAAGAGTCCGTGGTACCCATTGGAGAGAAGACCGAGTGGGCACCGATAAACAGCATTTCAAAGAAATTTTGTGCGTAGGCCGATGTCAAATTTCGCATGCCGAGCTCTGCTAATTCATTAATTATTTCCGTCAACCCAAAAATTAAATAAACAATTCACGAATCTCCATTTTGTTGCTTTATATTCAGCAGAATAATTTCACTAACGAAAGTTAAATATTCTACGAAGCCCTGTTACCGTACATAATTTAAAGTGCATGTCCCTCGCTTTGCCAGGTTTCTCGCAGCTCACAAGTTTGTGTCCGCCATGTTGTTGTTACCGCTTGTAGGAAATTAAAAAGTAGATGCACATCGCTGGCCGGTTTCCAGTGAGATAACGCTCGTATCAGATTTCGTGAACTTGTTCAATAGTTGACACCATGGCGATCTCGTAAGCTTACGTTCATAACAGGCACCAGCAATACCATTTCAAAGAAGAAGGATACGTCCAGTAGGAAACAGTGCCTTTCTTTGCCATCTCTGCGTGTTTTCTAGTCCTCGTTGTTTTATGTCATTGCCGTCTTTGTCTATTGCTTATTTAATGACTTTGTCATTGGCTTAAGCATTTAACATGGTTGTTTAATAATGGGTTGGAAAGAAAACGTTGTAGCCTAGTTAGGCACACTGTTCAGTTGTTTGTGTGGGGAGAGAAACAGAAGCAACATGAAACCTGGGGATGGTCGATTTACTCTCCGAGATTCCAACCAAACACCTCCCTAATACTCGTGAAAGTGAGAACCAGTGCCACTTCAGACATTTAATGCAAATGCATTAAACGTTAGACCACTCATAGTTACGCAAGGTATGCAATATGAAAAGGTGTTAGTGGAACCTGAGCGTCTGTGCTTTGAATTGTAGTTTGTTTGGATTTGCGTTCTTTGCAAAAATTAATAGAACGAGCGGAAAATTGGAAATTAAACACAACTCAATAAATTTCTTCTAAATTTGGTTTTGAAGATTCACATTATATTCGTAGGTTTTCTAGTGAACCATGGCACTAAAACTTTCTATGTCGATTTCAGTGTTTGTTTTAAATGGCGCCGACGTATTGTTGTGGAAAATGGTAAAACTAATTGTTGCAACCCTCGTCATGACGTGGAATCATGGTCTGTTACCGACCTAAGGAATCTGTCCTCATGTCTCTGATAGACCGTCCGATCATTCAACCCACGTTGGACATCTCTCCCATCTGTGGATCCCGCCATCACAGCAGAAGTAAAAAGAAAAAAATTACAACTCCGTCCGATGTTAGATTGAGTAGGAAAGTTTATTTTTCTTGTGCTGACACCATACGGACTATTTCATCTCTCCAATGATGATTTCTATCTTGATAATTCTCTGGTGCAAGGCCTCATACCTGTAGAGTTTGTATATTTTAATGTTTTGTCTTAGCTCTCGCAGTTGGTTTGTGCTGTGCTTGGCTTGTATGGGCTATGTTACGGTTGTGCAGGTATCCGGAGCTAGGGACTAGCTCTGTCGATTGGGCCCAACTAAGTATGTTTTACCTGAAGACGGAAACAGAATCTAGTCTCCGAAACGTTGTGTTTTGAAGTGTGAACAGGACGGTGTTATGGATAAAACAGGACGATGGATAATGTTCAGAAAGATAATGTTTGTATTGATGTTCCATCGTCACCTTGCTCAACTCTCTGCATTTTTACCGAAATGAATGAACAAATAATTTTAAACTTAGCAGTGTTTATATAAGAGTAGTACGTTTATGTCTTCGTTAAATGAGCATAAAAAGAATTAGATACCCCAAAATTCTAAGAACGCATATGGAAAGTATGCATACTCCAGAATCTTGAATTCCGTTTGCTGGAATTATATGGGAACTGCAGCCAGCATTAAAGAAATGAAATAACTGTCTTAAGTATTCTGTTCTATTATTTAATTCAGTTTAATATTTGCATAGACGCAGCTCGAAGTCACGGCTTTTTGTGTCTGTGCTGGTAGGATAAACAGAACACGAGTGAAATGAAGGCAGGGTTCGTAAGCGTGTCTGGATTGTGAAACTCGCTTCGTGCGATGCTTCAGAATTTAATATAGAATCCTGACGCTTAAAGTAAAATAGGGGGTGTTTAAACGATTCTGTTTAGAAGGAAGTTTAGCTCATTGTTTATTAGGACAACAGAAATTAAATTCATGGAGTATGTATATATAACTTACTTCGTCTAATCGTCTCATGCGATTGCGATATGAAGAGATCAAACAATGCACAGAAACTCAGTTTCGGACTGGTCCCTTCAGCTTGTAATTTAATTAGCGTTGTGAACTGGAATCCCGTGACTCAGGACCGTGTCTAGTGGCGGCCTGTAGTGAACAGGGTAGCTAAACTTCCGGTTCTATAGAAGGCCGGAAAAATTGTTAGCTTCCTGACCAACAACAAGAGAGTCGCTTCTTCTTTTAAAGATAGAGGTGAAGCTATCCCTATATCAGGCCGTGAAGGTCCATAGGATTTTGAGACGTCGAAGCTCCCACATTCTTCTAGATAATAGGTTCACAGATTGCGGTGAGGTCAGCCGCCTTTTACCCCCAGGAAGATTTCTGGTACTCATTTCTGTTAGAGGTTGAGTCGACCCCAGGGCCATAGTGCTGCTGGAAGGATTAGGTCAATTGAAGAATTCTGTGAAGTCATCTGGAATCGAACCCGCGATCTTCCGGCATGTAACATACTGACTCAACCAAGTGCCCTACGGCTTGAACCCTCTTGTAGTTAACGTAATAAAGAAAAAAAAACATGTCAATAGCATGGAAGCTATAGGTTAATGTAACTTTTTGATTACTACTCAGAGGAATTTTTTTACCTTTGCGTGTTACATTTGCATATGTAGAATTAAGTAGAAATAAAGAAAGGAAATAGGGCAGAAACATCTAGAAATATTCGGCAGGTGCTAAGGCCTGAGTCTTGTTGTTACTAACGACAAGCTTGAATTTTCCACACTAAACCACTTTATTACTGTCTTCGCTCGGAAGCCGGGATCGTGGGTTCGAATCCCACTCAGGGCATGGATGTTTAGTGTGTGTGTGTGCGTTTTTCTGTGTTTGTATACAGGTAGAGGGCTTGCGACGTGCTGATCACCCGCCCAAGGAGTCCTACCGTATGTCTAAGATCTAGAAAAACCGAAGTGAACGGAGAAGTTCATGGAGGTAGGCCTAGGCCCACTGGGGCTATAGTGCCAAGGGAAAAAAAAACACTTTATTACCCAGAGAGAAAGGCATGGAATTTGAAACAGCGGAATTACGTATGTGGATAGAAGTGTACCTGCTCGAGATCTTGGGCATTTTTCGGAATGACTGGTTTTATGGCTTAAATCTCATTCTTCATACCAGTTTAAGAAATCGCATTAAGAGATGGCCTACACTCCCCTCCCCCCCTTACTGGTTTACGGGTCTCTAAGCGCTCTTCTCTTCGTCTCATCATGAGATTCTAATTACGGTACAGTCTACAGAAAATTTAAGAAACAGCAGTGACAAAGCTGTCAAAGTGTCTTGGCTCACTTTGTGTTCGGAATCCACACGTACAATGGATCCGTTGCTCTCCGCCTGTGGTCTTGTAGCTCCAGTCGTACCAGTTTCCATGCGCTCTTTGTATGAAGTGCTCGAAATGAACCACATGTTGGCCTGTCCGTGTCTGTCCGCACAGTTAAACTCGAGTAGAGCTCGACGCATATTTGTATGGATATTATGGACAGGAAGTTGGAGAAAACTGCATGATGAGGAGCTTCATAACTTATACTCTTCTCCAAGTATAATTAGAATGATCAAGACAAGGAGGATGGGGTGGGCAGGGTATGTAGCACGAATGGGGGGGGACGAGGAATGCATATAGGATATTGGTGGAAAAGCCAGAAGGAAAGAGCCCACTGGGAAGACCAAGGCATAGGTGAGTGGACAATATTAGAATGGATCTTGGAGCGATAGGATGGGATGGGATGGATCAGATTGATCTGGATCAGGATGGGGACCAGTGGAGGGCTCTTGTGAACACGGTAATGAACCTTCGGGTTCCATAAAATGCTGTGAAATTCTTGAGTAGCTGCTGAATTGGCGGCTCCTCAAGAAGGGCTCAGTTGCATGGGTAAGTAAGTAATTATGCCATTGCAAGCAGTCCCCAAATCGTTCTTTTTAATTTCCTTTATTCAGTGATACCAAGAATACGGACTCATGAACTTGCGAGGTAGGGGCGAGTGTAGCGCTGCTTAATGTCGGGTCATAGTATTGCGTGTGGTGCCGGCGCTGTGAATAATATGCAACTTTTGTTGCTTATTTATATCACACCTCTTTTGAAAAAATTGTAATCTCTATTTAGCTTTCGGTCTGATAGCGATAAGTAATAAAGCATTAGAGTTAGGTATACGAAATTTGTTATGGAGATAGATCATGCAAATGCTTACAGAATTTGCATTAGATTCTATTTTTAAGTTAACATTTAATGGCAATGCTGCGGGGCAAATCTTGAAATGTTGCTTGGCGATCAATTTAGACTTCCTCTTAAGAAGAAAATGTATAGATGATACAACAGTAAAAATGCTCTTTTCCAACCCGCCTTTGTAATATCAGCTCAGTCGGAATGGTGCTATCCCTGCTACATCTGTTTCTACCTTCGGACAGTGTATGATGATCACTGCAAGTTGCCCTCACAGGTCGGTATAGGTACGGGAAACTAGCTGGGTCGGTTTGCATGAGACTCATGGTAGCGATGCCGAATTAAGCGGTATTCTGGGAGTTGATCCAACTTGATGTTTATTCAGTCATTTTTCTCCAAACCACACTGTTAATTCATTGTACTTTAATGCTTACAATTACAATTTATTACTTGATATGCAAACTGGGTCTCGGAGCGTGCAAGGCTCACGTCCGTACACTTCAGAATATGGTGAAAGACTTGCTCATGGAATGAGTTGCACACCCCGCGCTGGGAATTCGAAAGATTCGAATTCTCCGTGGTGCGGACATATAAATGTCATTCCATCTCCCGTAGGGAAGTTTGATAGAGGCAACTTGGCCCTGCCTGCGTAGTTGGTTGAGGGGCTATGCTACAAGCTAGAAGGTCGCGGGTTCAAATCCCGATGAGGTCATTTGATTTTTTTTTTCAGTGGACCTAATCCTTCCAGCTGCACTATGGCCCTGGTGTCGACTCATCCTCTTAACAGAAATGAGTACCAGGAATGAATTAAATAATTTTCCTGGGGAGTAAAGCGCGGCCGGCTCGTAAGGCTGACAACCTTACCGCCATCTTTGAGCCGATTGTCTACATAATGTGGGACCCTCAACGTCTCACAACCCTATGGGCCTTCATGGCCTGTTACAGGAATAGCTTCAATTTTTTACTTTGCTATAGGTTTGTCATTTCAATTGATGTGGTACTTTATATTTCGTCAGACTACAGAATGTGAGCGTATTCTCTCGGAAAATAGGCTACTCCGCTTGTGCAAATAGTTCAGATGCAGTAGAAACCCAGGTTATTAGGGTACTAGTTTTGCATTCATAGGAAGTATATAAATAATACAGATCCTGATAAATCTAGGATATGTAAAGATACTGCTGACTCATTCCGCAGATAGATCGTATATAAGAACATGCACATACACGCAAACGGACTTCCAAAAATCTTTATTTTCAAAGATGGTGAAATTATACGTACATGTCCTTTGAATTTTAGTTTGTTTAACTTTCATAGGAAGTTCGTGGACATTTCCGTAATTTAATAAAATCGCTTTTTTTCAAAGGGTTTCCAGATCCCATCCGTAGATGATTTCAGAAATGATGGAAGAAGCGAAAGATAAACTGTACGTCCGATATGAAAATGTTACTTCACTTCTCTTCTGTTCTCTTGTCTCTCCTCATCCATACAAAGAGGAAGTCCGATGGAGGAGCATTAGCCGCGATTTGCTAACCTTTGACATATAAAAGTTTTAGGTTAAAAGTATGTACGGTTCTTTCCCTTTTGAACTCTACGACAATCAAGTGCAAATCTGCCTAACCTACACATAATGACCCCAACTCCTTTATAGTGAAACTAACGCATACGAAAAATGGAGGGGTCGGTTTTCTTTTATGTGTGTGTGACGCTTTGGTGGAGAGATTTAAAACGGGAAATAAAACTAAGTTCCAGAAACAAATTATGAGGTTTAAAAGTTCGGAAGTCCTAAAACACATTATTCATTTTAACACAATGACGTCTTGCAGTAGTGTAAATTGTTTTAATCCTATCGGCGAATTAACTCCCTCCCTGGCGCCTGGAGTCACAAAATTAAGGGAGAAAAGTAGACTTGGTCGCCATAATTTTCTGTGGATCACTTAGCCAAGTAGAGCCGGGATGAGAAGGGGAGGTGGCTTTAGTGGGCTCAGTGCCCCAAGCGACAAAATTATTACCCAGTTTACCACACGAGGAAAGGCTGCAGAACAATCGAAATCTCTGTGCCTTAGCTTTGCTGCAGCAAACGGTAAACGTGCCAACGCAATTCTTTCCAGGCAACAAACATTCCAATGTCGAAAGCATTTATTTGCGAGGGGTATCAGATCTGTTATTGTGAATCCCATCAAAACCACGAATGGGGCATTTATAGATCAACAAAAAGGTGTAGTACATTAATTCAGTTGCACGTGTCACTTCACACGTTAACTCACGTTACTACATAATTTTGTGGACGTGTGTATAAAGAGAGGGGTGAGCCGTATTGTTGTGTATATGAACTATCGGGGGCAGCTTGTCAGTAAGTAATGAGTTTGAAAATGGTGAAGTGTAGCTAAGTAAATAAATACCTCGTTAATTAATTACGTCGGCCTAACTAAGAAAAATAACTATGTAAGTAACCAGGTTATTAAAGGCCTCGCCATAGCTCAAGCATTAGTCGCTGGCTTCCCACCGCGGCGGCCCGGGTTCGATCCCGGGGTCTGGTCAAGTGGGATTTGTGGTGGACAAAGTGGCGCTGGGGCGGGTTTTCTCCGAATACTTCGGTTTCCCTGCCAATCTTTATTCAACGAAATTTTTCATCATCATAATCACCCGGGGCAGGTATAATAGGCCAATCAGTGGCCGCCGTGCCGAGTGTACCCGGTTGGACTCCACCCCCCACTAAGCGAAAAAACAGGTTATTAACGAACTAAGTAAATAATTATGCCATTACATAACCATAACTATCTAATAACTCATAATGCTTTACATATATATATATATGTAGTCTTCAGTGTAACTTCACAAGTTATTCGTTGGATCACCGCTTAGTCCATACTTTCACGCAAAATCAACATGTTTCGACCACACAAGGCCATCATCAATTTTATGTTGAGTCATGCATATTGTTACACTGTACTGTAGTACTGTGTTAACCGTGAGGGCTGTAGGTCTGAAAAGTTTATTATTTAAACCAATTTTTAGTGCCTGTTAACATTTAGCATTTAAAATGTTTTAGAGAAACTTTTGAAATGATGTGAAATGGTGTGTTGTGGCACCCCTCTTTCTGCTTTCTGATGTGTATTTTGTGGATGGGGTTCTGCTTACACGTGTTCCGGTCGCTGCAGCTCTGTATGCAGCCTTCATATACTGTATAGCACAATAATGCAGCGTAACGGTTCACATGAATGATCATGTATACCTGACGATGACCCTATGGGTGTGGCCGAAGCATGTTGAACGTACACGAAAGCATGGATCCAACCATTACCCTATGAATATGTATTGAAGACTGTAACCGTGTACATTGTCACGTGTTTATGGTCGTGACTAATAATAACGGGTTTTGAATTGGATTTATTAATCATTCGTTTACAATCACTCGTTAGCACAATAATTCACAGTAAATGACACAGTAAAGGAATCCTTTCGTTCTTACTGGCTCCATTCTGACCTCTCTCTATTTTGCGCTGGACTATGACTGATTTCATTCTGATTTGAACGGCCTCTTATATAGCATATCAGCAGCCACGGAAACGCATGTTGATCCCACAGTGACGTGTTCGTCTCCAAGAATCAATCTCCGTGGAAACATCTTTCATTTTCATATCCCAGTAAACGTGGTCCATAAAGAGTTGGTTTCCAAGAATTCAATTTTTATTATTATTATTATTATTATTATTATTATTATTATTATTATTATCTTTTCTAAATATTAATACTCTACATTCTCAGTTCTCAATAACAACTTAGATTTGTGTTAACGAAATTATTATTATTACTTTGTTTACTCGTCTGTATTAATGTGTTTACCTCCAGTCCTTGCCTGTAATTTGTCTTTGAATTTATGTTGTGATTGTCCATAATGTAATTACTTGTATCTACACTGTGCTCTGGCTGTTGACTCGGCACATAAATAATAAAGAATTGAAGTAAATTATTATACCAAATTCTTAGGTCTCCTAAGAAATTTGCACCCAGGAAATTGACAAAATATTTGTATACATTTCTCTGACATAAAGCACACACTAAAGACCCACTATATTTAACATGTCAGTTTATGTTTCCTTCTTGGTATTTATATCTTTTTATATGAAGGAGTAGTCCATCAGCTTATGGGCACGTGGAGTGCTAACAGAAGCCCTACCTAAAGAACTATTATCCTGAGACTTTGGCGGTCAGTTGTCAACACTTCGTAAGAAGTGGGGAATGTATTTAGCGATTGAACAACTATTAGTAAGAAAGAATCTGTGCAGTTGCTTAGTTTCTTAGTGATAACAGATAGGATGTCAGAGTCCTCGTGATTGGTAATACCGTAACTTGCAATTCATAGAAGAGATGGATGAGGAAGTGCTGGATGCATTAAGGTGAAAACAAGAAACATTCCATGGACTGTATACGAGCTTTGACTTGCTCGCTAATCCGACGCTGGTAACCAGAGGGAGCTTAAAAGGAATGCCAGAGCAAGCGAAAAAATTCATTCCGAGAAACTACTCCGGCCTACGCTTCTTCGGCTGCTGCTAAAACAATGGACTAATCCTGCGTTGTCATAAATACTCCGGCAGTAGGCGCGCCATTCTGCTTCTGTGTGCGCCCGAAGCTCCTTGCGAGACCTCGCGAAGACGCCAGGAACTACACGCAGCCGAAACGCAGGATGGGACCACCTTCCGCATTATTTACTGCCAGAGGCAAAGAGCTGACGTTGCTTCCCGCTCTCTCAGCGTTTTCTCCTCGCGTTCTGCGTCTTCCAGACACAAAAATAACGGTACACCAGACTAACTTCTTAAGGTCTGTGGGTTTCACATCGGCAGTTACTCACATCCTGTCCGTTCTGTTGATGACGCCGTGTAACCTTGTTGGTGGATATCAGCGTTTTAGAGAAACTTGCTACTTCCGAGTTCATGGTCACTTCGAACCTGAAGATTGAAGCAACAAAATCCTCTAAGAGGTCACAATCATGCTTCCATAAGAGTTGCTTTTAGCCTGTTTCTCTTACTCTGTGGAGTGCGTCCTATTGCACAGACGGAACATGGCAATTAGGTTTCTTCTTTTACATTGAAAAAATGAAAGCAGGCTTATGCGATTGCAATGCTTTCTGTAAGTCTGTGTATCTGTCAACTTTCGAATGGTTGAACCAGTCTTTATTAAACTTTGTATGTACGTTATATCGTGGCACATAAACCCGTCTTCATACTTCATAAATCCCTTTCATCAGTCTGTATGTCTATATTTGTATCCCATATCGTAGCTAGGCAACGGCTCGGTATAAAAGTTGGTTGTCATTGTTCTTATTTTTAGGTCTGCTTAATAAACTTGAAAGAGCGCTGTTCGAAATTTTATGCACTACATTATTAAACACTGCAGTTTTAGACTTATTTTCATTTTTATGTAGGAAATTTTAGTCGTACATTTTTGTTGCCCAGTAAATTTTATATGTTTCTTTAGATTTACGAGTAACTTTCGGTTATAATTATAAAGGACGGTTCATACAATGCATAACATAAAACACTTAATGCCAAATACATAAAACTACATACTATTTATTTCAGTAAGTCCTTAAAGACATGTCGCTTAGGCTAATCTTGGAATACTCAGTGATTATAAAAGGACCTTGTATGTGATCCTCCCGTATCTAGCAAATCTTAATAGGATACTCACTCACTCACTCACTCACTCACTCATGGAGCTGAGCTCTTCTTGAGGAGCCGCCAATTCTGCAGCTACTCAAGAACTTCCCAGCACTATGGATCCTGAAGGTTCATTACCGTATTCATAAGAGCCACTCACTTGTCCCTATCCTGAGCCACGTCCATCCAATCCATACCATCCCATCCTGTCTCTCTAAGATCCATTTTAATATTGTCAGCCCACCTACCCCTTGGTCTTCCAAGTAGTCTCTTTCCTTCTAGCTTTTCCACCAATATCCTATATGTATGTCTCTTCTCCCCTATTCGTGCTACATGCCCTGCCCATCTCATCCTCCTTGACTTGATCATTCTAATTATTGGAGAATAGTACAAGTTTTGAAGCTCCTCATTATGCGGTTTTCTACAACCACCTGTCACTTCATCTCTCTTCGGTCCAAATATTCTACTCAACTCCCTGTTCTCAAACACCCTCAATCTATGTTCCTCATTTAATTATCTTAATAGGTTAGTTCTATTATTCTTACCTCTTTCATACTTACTGTCATATTCTTCATGACGACAGATATTCGTCGTCAGGTCGCGTAAGAGCTTCTAACTAATCAAGCTGGAATATTTTTTTATTGCTAGTGGGGTGGGACTAAGTCCCTTGTACTGCGGCCACTTCTGGCCTATTGTACCAGCCCCAGATGATAGGTGAGGGTGATTGTGGAGCAGTTGGTGGAATGAAGATTGGCAGGGGAAACCGAAGTACTCGGAGGAAACCTGCCCCAGCGCCACTTTGTCCACCACAAATCCCACTTGACCAAACCCGGAATCAAACCCCGGGCCGCCGCGGTGGAGAGCCAGCGACTAACCGCTTGAGCTATGGCGCGGCCTAGCTGGAATATAGATTCAGAAAACTTTACCGAAATTAACGTTATCATAAAGAGCCATTTGTTTCTGTGCGTGTTATTAAGAGTTGAAAGTCAGGGAAGTTTCTTTATCAGTTGTTAAAAATCTTAAAGTACTAGTATAATCGTCTCATACTGTAAGCAGCTCTGAAGAAGAAAAATATATAATTTCCGTTCTGTTTGGCGTCAAATATCAAGCTATGTCCAGTGTTTATCTTGCAGAGAAAGTGACTTTGTGATGAACATGACAATCATGGAGGAGGTGGCCGAGACCTGAAGAGATGGAAAAGTAGAAAGAAAGGTTAGAAGATTCCACTAGTGTGGATGTACATTGCTGGGCGACGGAACACTGCACTGTTGGTCCCATTTGTCTCTGCGTAAAGTAAAGCTATCCCTGTAACAGGCTGTGAAGGCCCATAGGTTTGTGAGACATTGAGGGTCCAACACTATCTAGACAATCGGCTCAAAGATGGCGGTAAGGTTGTCGGCCTTACGCGCCCGCCGCGCTTTATTCTCCAGGAAAATTAATTAATTCCTGGTACACATTTCTGTTAGGGGCTTAGTCGACCCCAGGGCTGAAGGATTAGGTGAATTGAAAATAATCCAGTGACCTCATCGGGACTTGAATCCGCGACCTTCCGGCTTGTAGCATAGTGCCTCAACCAACTACGCTACCGCGTACCCCTATTTATCTCTACGTATTTATCTTAATTGTGCTTTGAGTAGAATTTATACAAAACAACGCACACATTACTAATCCTCAACTAAACCAGTTGTATTAATGTGTTTGCTTTTTTTCTGTTTCAGGTACGGTTGGCGCAGAGTTTCTCTAGCATGCGTAAGTAAGAAAAATGATTTACTTTCACAGTGAATTACATTTTGTTTAAGTTTCAGCAAACTAGACGGTAGTTAATAATGGTTACTAGGCACTTATGAAGCCCACTCAAGGGAAGCTACCGTAGATCGACATTTTTGTATGTCTTGAAGTTACAATATTTTTTTTTCTGAAAGAAGGAAATGGGAGTTATTAATTATGTATATATGTTACACAATTTTGTCAAAGTTCTATGTGTATGAATCAAGAAATTGAGACCAAACAGCTAGAAGCGTTCCTGGCTACAGATTCAGAGGTTCCGGATTCGTTTCCCGGAGCTACCGGATTTTCTGAGACGTAGCGGAGTCTGGAACGGGGTCCGCTCAGCCTTGTAAGGGAAATCGAGGAGCTACTTGAATGGAAAAGTAGCAGCTCCGGTCTATAAAAACGAAATTAACGGCGGTGGGGATTCGTTGCGCTGACCACACGACATTCTGTATCCGCTAGTTGACACTAACTTCGCCGACAGGCGGCGGTCGCTCTGTCGGTAATGTGTGCTTGCAGACTAAAGCCCTGGAGTTTTTTTTTTGTTACTCAATTTTATGAGTTTTCTTCGGTTAAATTACTATAATGCACCTACTTTATATATTCTGAGAATAATGAAATATTTTTCTATTGTAACGCAAAACAATAAACAGTCTTGCCTTTGTTCATGTTACTAGTTTATCGATCACAGTGAACGGACTGACGTAATTTCGGTAATTGTGTCTGGACCATAATAAGAATTACTGAGTGTAGTATAGAAACAAACGTGTCTTTACTAGCAGTGTGTGATTTCCTGTGTCCGTCAAATTTTGCTGGATCTCTTTAGGCAGCGTGGACACAGTCCATTGAGTTTAATAGTGTTATGGATGGAAAGAAGGAGGCCACTTCAGGGAAGTTGACATGGAGGGGATGATAATATTAAAATATGTGGTAATGAAATAGATTCTGAGAATATGTGCTAGATTGAGCTGAATCAGGATGGGAGTCAATGGGAGGCTGTTTTACACAGAGTTTAAGTGTTTGGTTTCCATAAATGGCGGGAGATATCTTGATTGGCCGAGCGGCTAGGCATACTAACCTACTCTCTCAACACGAACTCTACTCCGTGGGTTTAGTTAGTGAATTAGATTATTCAAGTGTGTTCCCAGGCCTTGGAGTGCTTAGAGGAGCCTCCTGCTGCATTTCATTACTGCTAACTGCACAGATGACAGAAAGAGAGAACCTCAGTAAAATTAATGATGCCCGGAGAACCTCCGTACCTGAGACACATTCGATAATTTGTGTGCATGTTTATGACCATGTTAGATCTTTAAGTTTGCCAAATTTACGTGCATTCATAACTTTGGTTTCGACAGCAATGTTTCGATGCTTCCCGTAAATGTTTTAATATGGAATATTATGTACCTAAAACGTAAGTACATATATGCCAGAAGTCGATGGTGAATGCTTAAATCTGTTATATATTGTCACGTGATCTAAGCCTGGGAAGGCTCGCCTCTCGTTCTGGACACTTCTGGAATTCACCCCCCTTCATCTTAACTAGGTTACTCGGGAGTGACCTGGCCTGTACTGCCTGCCACATGTTTCTAGAATGACGTCACCTGTATAAAAGTGTTGTGGAGTTCGCGATAGGACAGTTGAGTGTGATTGTGTCATGAATGGGGCTTAGTGCTGACGCACGAGTGTTACAGTGTGTAACGTCAGACGAGAAATTAGTGCATTGGTGGCAGTGCAAGATGCCAGAAGAGGGAATGTCAGTGGCTTAAAGTGAAACAGTCGGGATAGCTCAGTCGATATTGCGACGGGCTACTGGCTGGACGGCCGGGGGTCGATTCTCGATAGGGTCAACATTTTCTCTCTCCTGTATCCACTCAGCCTCCTATCCAATGGGTGCCGTGGGCTCTTTCTCCGAAGTAAAGCGGCAGGGGCGTGAAGCTCACCACTCACATCTTGTGCCGATAATGGTGGAGCTATAACTCCACTCCCTCATATGTGGCATAGTGCTGAAGTAATCGAGCACAGGGACAACTTCACGTACTTACATTACTTAAAGTGAGACAGTAGCAACCAAGAGCAAGTTGACATCAGGATCTTGCTGAGACGATACAATTCGTTATTCAGGCCCTAACACATTTTTGTCCTTTTCGTAGAACAAAAATATCTAGATTCTAAAGGGTTCTCTGAGGATGGTGTATAACAGAATTATTATTATTATTATTATTATTATTATTATTATTATTCTACGAATTAGAAACTATGCAGGTCTACGCACGTAATTGCACCTCATTCGCATATGTAACGCTTATCTCAAATAGCATTTTTTGGTTTTACAGGCTGAAATTTGAAGGCTCATTAAGTATTTGCATATGGTTACTTCAGCAAGGAAGAAACAGACAGACAGAGATTGTGAAGAAAATTCAGTGTCATATTCCTCGAGAGATTATAGACAAATTGTGTTTACTGGTCGAGAATGCTTTTGCAGGATATTGAAAGCCGAAGTCGGAACGTTTCAGTATTTTCGTGTTAGATGCTCGCAATTGTACAGGTATATTTCCGAGCTTGCATTTGACCTGTTCCTTTAGTTTATGCTATAGTTTTTTTTCCTTGGCACTACAGCCCCAGTGAGCCTAGGCCTACCTCCATGAACTTCTCCGTTCACTTCGGTTTTTCTAGATCTTACACATTCGGTAGGACTCCTTGGGCGGGTGATCAGCTCGTCGCAAGGCCTCTACCTGTACACAAACACAGAAAAACGCACACACACAAACTAAATATCCATGCCCTGAGTGGGATTCTAACCAACGATCCCGGTTTCCAAGCGAGCGAAGACAGTACATGCCTTAGACCGCTCGGCTAGCGTGAACGGCTTATGTTATAGGATGTAGATATATTTGATAATAGGTTAGGTAAAAGTGTTTGTGTAACTTATAAGTTATATATCTCACTGGAATGTATATATTAATGTGTTTTATAAAGCATGAATGCAGAAGACTTGTCTGTATTTCAACGTGGCCAGCACTCGGCAATGGTCCCAAGAATCTGATTGGTGTGTGAATGTGTTAAGTACGTACATGCATATGTTGTCATCGTCTGGGTTATGACGTCATGCAGTTTCTTGAGCGATTACCAGATGTCGGAGGAACATTCTCCTCCTGACTTCTGACCCGATGAAAGTGACAGTAGTTTCCATTACCTGTAAACCCCAAATCTCATTTACGTAAGTGTTTGGGTTTGAGAAACGTGCTTCCCTTACAGTTTGAGGGAAAATCATCTAGTAATTAAATTCAAAATAAACTTTCATTACTTTGTTGCGAGTTAGCTGTTGTGGCCGTTGCCCTAGTGGTTTGGATTTCGCAAATTAAACATTGCAGTTTATGTACCTAAACTTCAGTACAGTAATAATTAATTTTTATGTCAACATTTGTTAAGTTGTGATTAAATCTTGTTTTATCGCAGTTTCGCTTTTATTGTCCTCTAAATTCGATGAGCAAAATGAATGTCATAAATTTATAATATACATTAATAAATAAACAGTACATAAATAATTTTTCCAACGTCACTAGTTACGTTGAGAAAAACGACATTTCGAATTTAACTGGCGATTATTCTGATATGTGTATAAGAGCTTTATCATAATTTATCGCATGAAACACTAATTACAAATTCATGCTCTTAGTCCTTGCTTATCTTTACACGGTACTGCTCGTTCGTTGAATTCCTCAGTGTCTGAATCCCATTTATACGACCTGCTGTTGTCTCAAGGGATCTTCTATTTTAAACTTAGTATTCTGACCTATTCTGCCTACAATATTATATTTAAGCATCCTGTTGCACTCTATACGATATATGACATAAACACCGTCCAGAGTGCAACAATTTATTGTAGTTCTTTTGTCTTGCCCCCTTCTACACTACATGTTTCGGCCGCAAACGGCCATCATCAGGTGTATACACTTACGTAGCTGTTACACTGCATCTAGTAAAGATAAGCAGCGGCCGCACACAGGGAGCCTACCCAGAATAACAGTGCTGAAAACAAGAAGTAGCCGCTGCAGCACTACAGACATAGGGCGAGTAACCCTGAGAATTTTAATTTTTAAAAGAATTTTAAATTGAAACTGAAGATTTTAAAAGTGCCGGTTCATAATATCAAAATTGACGAGTGTAGGCAACAAAGACAATGCACAAATCAGGCAGATATCAGCGAGGTAGATTCTAATAAACCGAAACCTGTTGGTAACGACGAAAAGAACAATTGGGAAGACTCGTGGTTTTAAATTTTAAACTAGATGCAGTGTAACAGCTACGTAAGTGCATACACCTGATGATGGCCGTTTGCGGCCGAAACATGTAGTGTAGAAGGGGGCAAGACAAAAGAATTACAATAAATTGTTGCACTTGGGACGGTGTTTATGTCATATATCCTATTCTGCCTGTTAGGATTGCATCTAAGCGTTTAGTTTGTAGGAAGAACAAGACAGTAGATCTAAACAAAACATCATGAAAGTCTCCGTGTGTTTGATTTCAGCCTAAATAATTAAATGAGGCCGTTTTTATTAGAGAAGGCCCTAGTTTTATCACTACAAAACGAACTACAAGATTTTAGCCCGAAAGCGAACTATACCGACCGAGCGACCGTCGCTTGTTGGCTAAGTTAGTGCCAACTTTGGCGGATAGAGGGTGTCGCGTGGTTAGCACAACGAATCCCCATGGCCGTTATTTTTGGGTTTATAGATCGGAGCCGCTATTTCCTTGAAATAGCTCCTCAGTTATCCTGACTAGGCTGCGTGGACCCCGTTCCAGACCCACTACCTCTCAGAAAACTCTGTAGCACCGGGACCTCTGGATCTGTAGCCAGGAACTCTGACCACTAGACCACAGAGGCCACCAATTCGTAAATTGTTCATATACATCTGAGCTCTGAGTGTCTTGTTCTTAGCTTCATTTTTAAGGGCAAATTAAATTGCAGTAACCTATATGGGAGGTTAGAATACTAATAAAAGAGAAAAATTGTCGTTCATTGTAAGCAGAATATCCTGAAGAGGAGCGGGTGTTTGATGTAACACTCAATGTACGTATCTTTAGTCTCGACAGTAGATAGAGGTGAAAGGTCAGCTTCACGCTTCGTCATCTTTGCCCATAATAGGAGGCTGAATCGGCAGTGACGACGATAAAAAGAAACATCCTTCTCATTCCTAGATTCGAACCCACTGGCTGCCACTTAGCCAGTAATTCTACTGACTAGGACATCCCGACTCATTTTAAATATTAATTAGGTGTGTGCTGCAAGAAAACAAAAAGTTTATCAGTAGTCGCTTTGATCCTTAAGTGTACCCATCCGGCAAGTGATCGAATATTTCCGTTGAATAGTGGGAATTTATGTGTAATGAAAAAGATGTTTTACTCAGTTGTTCCAGTCTAATGCGTGTACACTCAGCTTTGTCGCTGTTTTTTATTGCTCTGTGAAGTCATCGCTTTTTGGGCGTACTGAAGTGACATATAGCCATTATTAACCCCAAAATATACTTGAATTTCATGTATCGTAAGTGCAGTTTTAGAAATAAAGTAACAAATTAGTTACCCGTGTTTTGAGGCCGCGCCATAGCTCAAGCGGTTAGTCGCTGTCTTCCCACCGTGGCGGCCCGGGTTCGATCCCGGGTCTGGTCAAGTGGCATTTGTGGTGGACAAAGTGGCGCTGGGGCGAGTTTTCTCCCAGTACTTCGGTTTCCCCTGCCAATCTTCATTCCACCAAATTCTCCATCATTATAATCACCCGGGGCAGGCTACAATAGGCCAATCAGTGGCCGCCGTGCCAAATGGACCCAGTTGGACTCCAACCCCCACTAAGCGAATTTTTTTCTGCATGATATTTTCACATGCCATCTTAAACCGATTTCCTGATTGTTTCTCACGTGAACGGACCTGCCCCCCGATTAGCCATGATTTAAAACCATGTGACTACATTGTTTGGGGATTCATTAATGAAAAGATTTTTCCGAAAAATCCACAAACAATAATGGAATTGAGAGCACTAATCATTCAGGCCTGCAACGAGATAACTGGGGATATGTAGGTCATCAAGTAATCAACAACATCACACTTCGTGTTGAAGAACTTGCCAGACGTAATGGTGGTCATATTGAACACTTGGTTCACAGATGACAAATCTCCATGCAATGGTCTTTCTTCTTATATATTAGTTTCTAGTATTGAAATTGAAATAAAGATTTTATTAGTATATTTTTTCAAAGTAATGGAAGTAGGCGCCGGTCACGGTAGCCGAGCGGTCTAAGGCATGTACTGTCTTCGCTCGATCGGAAGCCGGGATCGTGGGTTCGAATCCCACTCATGGCATGGATGTTTGTGTGCGTTTTTCTGTGTTTGTCTACAGGTAGAGGCCTTGCGACGAGCTGATCAGTCGCCCAAGGAGTCCTACCGTATGTGTAAGATCTAGAAAAACCGAAGTGAACGGAGAAGTTCATGGAGGTAGGCCTAGGCCCACTGGGGCTGTAGTGCCAAGGAAAAAAAAAATGGAAGTAGGCTAAAATGTTATTCCTGTATTTAATTATACAATTAAGGACTGTGACATGAAGGTATGCGGGGGAACAGAGGCGTAGAAGTACAGGTCATACTTCAGAACTAATGGAAAACACTCCGTAAATGTAAACCCAGACGAATGGAGTTTCTTCGTCTCCTTCGAGTTCTTCTGCGGCCGAAACCCGTACCCCTTCAAGTTTAAAATATATGGAAGGAGGATGGCCTATCACTTTGAAGCCCCCATCCCCTCGGACCCTTTGGTAGTTTCTGTGTCTGGACGCTTCCATCATCCACCACTTTCCAGCTCTCATTCAAGCAGTTAAGTGTCTGCTGAAAGCGTGAAATCGATTGCGAACGAAATATACCATAGCCTGCTTTCTTGGTTCGCATAAAACGGACGCTTCTGCTCCAGTTCATATTGGGCGCCTTATACTGTGGACAGACTGAGTTGGAAAATGTCATCAGTGTTGATGTAAACTGTATTTAGGTACAAATGCCAATACAATATTTATTTTCGAAGACGGCGCACCGTAAAATGTGTGATAGAACGACTCGATAGCAAGAACCTATAGTTGAATAACAGTTGTTAAATTAAAATTATTACTCGTACATCTTCAATTGTCACGAAGTAAAATTCCGTATATAGTATGGATGTGTGGTGCGGATTCTGCAGTGGTCTTTCCACCATTCATACTAAATAGTCATTATTCATTCATTATTGGAGGGGGTGGGTTTTCCCCATTCACTTAGACCAGTTATTGGTCCATTATGCGTCCCCCTTTAGTTTCTACTGTCTCCATACCCTACCGGTACTGGTGCTCGCTGTCAGCTCCTTTCTGCCAGCGAGGTCGGCCCTCTACTTGCAGTGGTATATGATAATTAGTCCCTTTCTGTCAGCGAGGTCGGCCCTCATCTGGCAGTCGTACCTAATAACTTCCCCATCTACCGGAGGCATTGGAAACTACTTGGGCGGGAAAATTTGCCTAATTTAGCTCAGAGGTCTCCTAGAGACATTTACGTGCCGTAAATCTACGACACGGGACCCACGGCTTAAAGTCCCTTCCGGAGGACTTGTTCCCTGAATTTTTCCGCCCTTAAAAATTCCACGACCTCCGCCGGGTTTGAACCCGCGTACCTTGAGTTATGAGGTGGGAACGTTACCCCTAGACTACGGAGGTCGCTATTCATACTAAATAACCCTAGAGGTATCTGCAGAGACCAGCAGTTCAGCCAATTCCAGGAAACGAAACTGATATAGAAGGCATGCGAGACTGACAGTGTTTCCTGTACTTTGCACTTTCAAACTCGTCAGTAAACTGTTTCAATTATCACGGGAAAGTTGGAGTTTTCCCTGAGCTTCATTAAGAAAGAAGAGGCATTGGAAGTACAGTATATTTCCACCATACTTGACTCGATAGTAGACGGAGGTGAATGGTCAGCTTCTTACCCTATCCCGTAAGCCACGGGGAATCACCCACGGTTCCTATTGTGTGGATTCCATAGCCGGCCTATGCGCTATGGAGAAGAGAAAAGTCGAACCCTGACTCCTTGTGTGTTCATAAACTTAGCTAGACTCTCTACCGACTGAACTATCGTTTCTCTGTTATTTGCGGTGAGGTCTGAAAGTGAACGGGCTGCTGCATCGTGTGCGCTGTTAGTGACTAACCCTTCAGCGCCGTGAATTTGTCCGACTATGGTAGCTTTAGGTGTAGAGGTAAGTTGAAGTGAAGTGTCAGAAACTCGTTACGAGAAGCAAAACTGTGTTCTGTGTACAGGCAACTCGTTATTGCTTGACATATTTTACAGGATGGTGTCTGGGTATCAGAATAAAAAAGTTCACATGAATGTATATCCTCTGGGCCCGCAGTAAAGACTTGTAACAATTATGAAATATCAACTCCTGCCGTCACATTCTGAGAAACAGATATCCCTAGAAAATTTTTTTATGCTGCGAGGTGATTTGAGAGGTCCATTTGACGCCGTACTTCATGTCGGTGTTTGCAGTACCCGACAATACTTAATAATGTATAAAGAAAGTAAAGATATTCCTGTAACAGGCCATAAAGGCTCATAGGGTTGTGAGACGTCGAGGCTCCCACTTTTTTTATTAATTTTTTTAATTCGCTTATGGGGGGGTGGAGTCCAATTGGGTCCATTCGGCACGGCGGCCACTGATTGGCCTATTGTAGCCTGCCCCGGGTGATTATGATGATGGAGAATTTCGTGGAATGAAGATTGGCAGGAGAAACCGAAGTACTCGGAGAAAACCGCCCAAGGGCCACTCTGTCCACCACAAATCCCACGTGACCAGATCCGGGATCGAACCCGGACCGCCGCGGTGGGAAGACAGCGACTAACCGCTTGAGCTATGGCGCGGCCGAGGCGTCCACTTACTATAGACACTAGGTTCATAGATGGCGGTGGTTCTCAGCCTTACACGCCGGCCGCCCTTAAACCCCTGGAGGATTCCTGGTGCTCATTTATGTTAAAGGCTGAGTCGATCCCATAGTGCGGCTAGAAGGATTAAGTCAATTGAAAAATCCAGTGACCTCTTCGGGAATTGAATCCGCGACCTTCCGGCTTGTGGCATAGAGTCTCAAACCAATGCGCTACCGCGTGCCCGCACGTAATGGTGTAATGCAGACAAACACTATTGTGTATTACATTTGAGATCACTGTGAAACATCTTAAGCTTCGGAAAGCTTACCGTTCCAACATGGAAATTGGGTATTCATCTGTTGAATTAGTGGACATACATCTTGTGCCAAGAGAGGGCAACAGAAATGTTGTAGATGGTATTAGAAGATGTAAGAAAAATTACCCCAACCGGAAAAAGTTAAGTCGTCAAGCTTCCATTTCTGTTGACCGCCGAGTCTGAGGGACTGGATCATTTCACGCAGTGCGGTAGGATACTGGATCTTTATCTTCTGTAAGTAATACATGGCTGGAAGAGCGTACTCTCTTGGTTGTTGAAAGGCACCACGGCATCCGTCTTGCAGGTCATACAGGCACGACATCGGTACAAGTACTGCAGTTGTATCCCAATGTATCGAGTCTAATGAAGAGGTAGTATGACATAATGCACCTGCAAGGCGTGCATTCTCTCAGTGGATGTTACAGAGTTTACAGGAAAGGTTTCATTCACAGAGAAACAGTAGTACATCACCAGGCATGAGATCATAAACACTCATATTTTACGTGTGTACAAGATTTGAGGTTTTCACGGCGGTGACCATGAACAATGCCGTCTTCTGGGATGTGGCGCCGTGTAGATATTGTGTGAACCGACGTTTTGGAGGAACGTATCGCCTCCATCTTCAGGGTACAAAAATCCGCAAGCGAGGAACCGGTGTGAGCAGGTGGCTGCAAAGGCGATATGTTTCTCCGAAACGTCCGGTCACATAAGATGTACACGACGCCACATCCAAGAACACGGCATTCTCCGACCTGAATGATGTTCTCGGTGGATCAGTGATCTGAGTCATTTCCCCTTCGCTTATTACGGCCACAAGAAAGAAATATTTAATGCCATGAATTCTACATCTAGATGTGCTTTTATGAGAGTAAGAGAGTTACATATTTTGTAAAATGATTACTGAAACTGCCGGTCACAGTGGCCGTGCGGTATAATGCCCATACTTCTGCGCTCAAACGCTCCTGTTGTGGTTATAATTCCCACTCGGAGAACGAACGTATGAACATAACATCTGGGTTTGTGTTTTCCTCTGTAGATAGAGGTATTTTGACGGGTGGATCCCCCGTCCAAGCATTCCTGTGAAGTGTCTACAAACAAGAGACCTTGTACCGCCTTGATGTGTAGTGCCCTATAGGAAGAGTGTTGAAAGGACGGAAGAACGTTTCTGATTTTTTGTCATAAAAACCGAATGCTTTCGTAATTAAAACGCGAGTCATACTTGTGTAATCTTGAACCGTGACAAGATGAGTTCTATGAAAATATGTGTGGCCGAAGTCTCTTGGAGCTTATATAAATCAATTCTCGAAGATAAATGTCTATGTGTGGTTACTCTTAAGTTCTGGTCAAGGTTTGAGGCCGGTACCAAGAGTCGTTACCCTTTCTTGAATTAAAATCTACAGAATGCCCGCCTTAATGTCCCTACCGAAAATTTCGCCAAGTATTGCCAATTAAACATATCTTATAGCACTAAAAATCCTGATTAATAAAATCAGCACATTGTGAAATATTCGTACTAGAAGCCTTGTCTGATATTCTTCACGAATTTTCCTTAGGATAATTTTTATGTCGAACTTAATAAGGAAACGTTAACTTCCAAGCCAGAGATTAGTTGAAACTGGGAATGGTTTTCTGACATAGTCTTTGAACTCAGACCATAATGATGACGATGGCAGTAATAGGCTTGATGTTTGATACGCTCCTACACTCGCAGAGCAGCAAGCACATGTGAGGCGAGCTGTAGCTAGTCTAATCAAACATAGCAGAACCTGCATTACACGATTACATAATAAGCTGTGGGCCTATAAAGGAAACTTGCAGCAGTGAAAATGAGCCGCAGATATGGCACAGTGGCTTCGGAATTAATGTAATTAGCTTGATTGCGTTTCTGGACGGCGAGAGGGAGACAAATATCTGCACTGTAGCCTCACCAGGAGCGTTACAGCAACTAGGTTCATGATGTTGCACATGCGAAAGCTACCGTAACGAGGATGGTTAGCTTTGAAGACAGTTTCAAGCTTAAAGGTCGTGTCGCTAGGTTATACTGGGTTATGTACAACTTAACGAAACAAATCCATGGAGCAGAAACAAATACTCACTCATCCAGTTCGGAAATTTCCTAGCTTTTATGGAAATCTGAACCTTATTACCGTGTTTACAGGAGATCGCCTCTGAATCGAACCTGTATGACTCCAGCCCACTTTCTTACATCAAGTTTCTCTGAGAAAAATTTTAGTATTATCCCCGTATCTGAGCCTAGGTCTTTCAAGAGACTTCATCTTCTCACCAACTGTTTCAACTAAAACACACACGCACATATATATATACTTATCTTCTCTATTATGCGTTCTACATGTACACCAATTTCATCCTCTTTGAACTGAAGACACTGAAGAATAAAAATTATGAAACCTCTCGTTCTGACATTCTCTGCACCTTCTCACGTAAACCTAAACCTTAATGTGACCATGAGTATATATGAAAGTTACAGTGACTGCAGAATCGAGAAGAGGCATTTACGTGTCTCAGCATCACCAGTAGGAACTCTTAGAAAGAAAAGTTTAATTTTCTAGTTACAAGCAATGAGAACAACAACATATTTGAGTTCAACAAAGGTTGCCAACCTAGGATTAACTTACTAAATATTACAAGTTGTAATCTGCCCGCAGATTTCTAGTACATTTAGGATAATCTTAGTAACTACTTCAATCACTTATAGATCTAGGACAGTTGGCGTCAGGGAGTTCGTGCTAGTCTGAATAAGAACTACTGAGCTGTAATGTAAGTACTTGATCCTAGTGTGACGTTCTGGGTTATGGTGGCAACCACTGTTTTTCGGAGGAAAATACTGTCCCAGTATTCAGGATAGATGGAAACAGTACATTTCCCCGAAGCATCCATCTCTCACAACCGAGAAGGCTACCATAAGGACGAATTTTCCAACACCGCTGAAACCTCAAGTTACATGATCCTGACGAAGTTGAAGCTGAAATTCATTTTGAAAACATAAGATATAAATTATTGTATACTTTTTTAAGTGATACAGAATTGGTCCGAGGAAGAGGAGCAACAAACTCATATATCCTGTTTGAGTTGCTGGAAACTGACCCGAAGGAAAGGGACCCCATTACCGTAGGGTCCTGCCTATTTATAAGAAGAGTGTAAGCCTTACTGCGTCGTTTGTCGGGGACTTCGTTCCTCTCTGTGATATATGAAACTTCACGGATCAATCCATGCAAGTTTAACTCTGTACTTAGATGAAAATAGTGGATATTAGAACATCGATTTCGAACCGGCAGATCAGCTAATAATCATATTCAGATTTTTTGTATAAATATTAGAGAAGTTGGGAGTACAGATATTCTATATATGCATAAGTACTTCCATAGTTACAAATTAACCTATTACGTAATTATGAAAACAATACTGTATAACATCCCAATTCGATACACAGATCATTGACTTGATAGGAATTTTGTGACTAGAAGTCGTAGATGATCTTAAGATAGCACCGTCGGTCACGGTCAAGTAATCGTGTGGTCTGAGTTCAAATATTGACCCGGCAACTGGGTGTGCTGGCTCACGTCTTTTCTGATTTCCTTTAGTCCCTCCATGGAAATTCCCGGTTTTTAAATTAAATGAAGCCACGACTTCTTCGTTTAAAAAATTTCTAATTCATTATTTACTAATTACCCTATCTATCGAAACTATATAATCTTAGCAATGTGGATTGTCGTGAAATAAATCGAAGACGAATATGTGAGTAAATAAATAATCAAATCAGTTTAAGATATTTGTCGGACATTTGCCTGATACTGAATAATTCACAAAAATCTGACCCATGTCTTTCTGGAGCGAAATATTAATTATAAATTACATGTTAGTGGGTAAAAACCTATAACCGGAGTGGAGTTTTTGGGTTGATATGTGGCAGTTAGTCACCAAATTTAATAGTTCCCCCCCCAGAGTTATGTATTTGTTGAGTCATTCTCATGTTCGCAAATTTCACTGAAATTTCCGCGAAATATTACGTATTTACAGTAGATCCGCAGAGAAGATGTAAGGCTAATTACACTTTAACGGCACTTTGAAGTGCCTAAGTTTTGTTATGGCATCCCCGAACGCTCCACACACATACGCCCAGCTTCTGGTTACAGCCATGAGGATCGCTGTGATCTGCTGGGACCAGCTGTTGAGGTATTGTTATTGTACCTATATATATATATATATATATATGGATCAAGTTCACACAATATGCTGCGCTTACGGCGCTGTATAGACACGGTAACCGAAGGTTATGTCCCTCTGTAGTCCAATCAGCGTCAAAACAGACAGAGCCTCTGGCCCAGAACTGCTAAGAGGACTGTTACCACACAACAGGACTAGAAGGCTGCAGCTGTTGAAGTTGGACATCGCTGCTGAATATTTGCTAAATGTATTTGTTGAAGATNCCGCGAAATATTACGTATTTACAGTAGATCCGCAGAGAAGATGTAAGGCTAATTACACTTTAACGGCACTTTGAAGTGCCTAAGTTTTGTTATGGCATCCCCGAACGCTCCACACACATACGCCCAGCTTCTGGTTACAGCCATGAGGATCGCTGTGATCTGCTGGGACCAGCTGTTGAGGTATTGTTATTGTACCTATATATATATATATATATATATGGATCAAGTTCACACAATATGCTGCGCTTACGGCGCTGTATAGACACGGTAACCGAAGGTTATGTCCCTCTGTAGTCCAATCAGCGTCAAAACAGACAGAGCCTCTGGCCCAGAACTGCTAAGAGGACTGTTACCACACAACAGGACTAGAAGGCTGCAGCTGTTGAAGTTGGACATCGCTGCTGAATATTTGCTAAATGTATTTGTTGAAGATTAAATTTACGGTTTCATGACAAAAGTCACTTTAATATTAATCAGCTCTCTCTGCCTGGGTGTCCCTTATGATAATGTGGCGTGCCAGGAATCCGGAATGTATACTTCCATGGAAACGCAATACCAGTGGGCCGTTACCTAGGGAATACCTTAAGCAACAAACTGATTCACAGATTTTTGCGGTGATCGTGTAAAGTGTTGCAACACCTCAGCACTGAAAACTGGACTTGTTACTATCCGTGGTCGCCCAGATCTTTGCTTATGCACATCATGAAGAGTACCGTCGGCTTCAAATTTATCCCGAATACGGGCAATTGTTGACGTTTTGTTGGCTGAGTTCCAAACTCATTTTGCCATTGTCGTTGTACCTCTTTAATGTTTTCGTACTTCCAGTACTACTTCAATACAGCCTTGCGTTGCTCAAAGAACAACCTCTCAGCCATTGTTGTTGCTGTCTTCTGCTCGCAGCGCGCACGCGGCACGACACTCACTTGACTCATGTGACCTTCACCATCTGTTGAGAAAACATTACACTACACTACCGCGCAAGAATTGTAACTACATGTCGTTTTATTCCAAAGATATTGACTTTCAAAGAGTGAGTACATTTTTTTGGACCCCTCTGTATATACCGAATTACTGACGTTATCATTACATGACCTATATATAAATTACTGGGCGCCGTCTTCTCCATGTGGAACTCTCAGACGCGTCGGGTGAGCTACTCAATGAAAGAGTTGCTAAACGTGTTTCATATTTTCTTATTACATTTTGTTTTTCCAGTATTACTTACTGCTCAGTGGTTGTATGTTTTAATCGAAACTATGATGGCCCTTTGAGAACGATCAAGGAAATGGACTTATATGCGGTTATATGATTGATTTATGGGCAAAGTATCTTACACGTTGCTTTGCATTGTTTTCTCTTTATGATTTCGCTTTCTTTCCAGTCTGTTGTTTCGTTACGCTTGTGGCAAGTTGTTGTGAGACGTGGAGACTTAATGTTTCACCTTTATTAAGGTTTATGGTGTGATGCTATTCTGCTATGTGACTTTGGTCAGACAATATTATTATTTAAAGTTCCTCCTTCCTCTGCAAATTCAGTGATGTTCTGTGGTTAGTTGATTGTTCTTCACTATCGTGTTATGTTCACTTGTTTGTTCACATGTCTCGGCATCACACGGCAATAGTCAGATAGACGAGGTTGTTCCTGCAAATTGTGGTAAGCATTTCGGTTCTTGTTATTACGGCTCGCCGTGCTCCGCAGGCAACTTCTCCGACAGTCGTGCTTAGCGTGCAGTGGTAGAACTTTTACAGGCGCTATTGGAGACTGGTAACGATTTGACGTGCAGCAGTGAACGTGAAAGTGTTCGTGAGTTTGACCGAGCTGTTCCACCACTGAAATCGAGTAAGGGTCCTTTCGTACCTTCTTGGAAGAAGTAAATCATCATCATCATCACCATCACCATCACCTCTTCTTCTTCTTCTTCTTCTTCTTCTTCTTCTTCTTCTTCTTCTTCTATATTACCATCTAGCTATGGGTCGTCTTCGGAGTCTCTAATTTAGTACAGTAATATCTTTGGACCTCGCGACGGGCTGATCCCCCGTCCTAGGAGTCCTACCGACTGTGTGTAGCATTAAGAAACTGAAAAAGCGGCCAGGGTCCAAAGGGCTATAGAGCCATAGAGAAAAAAAGAAAACATCTTTGGACGACTGTCTGTTGTCACTCTTAAAATGTGTTCCTACCAGTTCTCTTTTTACCTTTCTGTTCTTTCAGTTAAAATTAATGTTCTTAATTCTGAAAATATTCCCATCTTTCGTTTTTGATCTAGGAGAGTGTATTCAGCAGTGACGCAGGGGCCTCATTTCAGTTGACGCTATTTTCATTTTGTCTTATCGATTTATTTCCCAGTTTTTACTTGCACAAGTCAGCATATGCACTACCACTACCTTGTAAAATGAAGTTGATGAATAGAATTTTCACAGTTTAACATAATTAGCATAGTCTCACACAGTTATTATTTTTTATGTAGCTTGTGCCTTTGATATATGCTTTAATTTTTTTTTATTTTTATTGATATGATTATTATTTCTTGAGGTGCGCAAACCGTTTTCTAACATGACACCATAGCTCAAGCGGTTAGTCGCTGGTTTCCCACCGCGGCGGCCCGTGTTCGATCCCGGGTCTGGTGAAATGGGATTTGTGGTGGACAAAGTGGCGCTGGGACAGGTTTTCTCCGAGTACTTCGGTTTCCCCTGCCCATCTTCATTCCACCAATTGCTCCACAATCACCCTCACCTATCATCTTGGGCTGGTACAATGGGCCAGAAGTGGCTGCAGTGCAAGGGACTTAGTCCCACCCCACTAGCAATAATAAAAAAAAAACATGACATACCTTCCTGTTTTAAAATTGTTAGTGGATCGAAAGTGAGTTTAAAGAAATCAATTGTCATTGACATTCCGCAGAAAGAAACACGATACCCAAGTGCTCCAGGAAAAGAAAAAGTCTGGCATCCACTGGTATACTAGTTCTCGTGGAGCAGAATTCTTAACGCATAGTAGGTAGCGGGTTTAACAAATGCGAAATTGGTTGTTGTAGCAGGGGGGATTTTACATTCCGAAGGTTATCACAGGTAGTCATGGAATTAAATGGCAGAAATGTTTTACTGTACACACACTTTTTTACTTTTCTGATATTCAGAGTTCCTGAGCTTCTTTTACAAGAAAGAGAAACACCGGCTGGACGTTTCTTGCAAGTTTCCTCAACTGATACCCAGCAGAAGACAGGCATATTATTGTTGCTTGTCCGGCTGGTGTTTACTGTCACAGATAAAATGTTGGAATGTTTTATATCAAAGTACCAAAATGTTTTTCATGCTTGCTGCAGAAATAGAGTAAACTGAATGACGCAGCTGTCGGTGCTGTGGGTCATGTTAGTGACGTTTCTTGGCAGCGGTCTTAGCTTGCAACTTATGAAACAGACATTTAAATATCACGATTGTTGTTCCTTTCCTGTTGCCAGTCTCCCGAACTTCACCCTTCGTCCCCTGCTGTAGGAACACCTCTTCTCTTCAAGTTTTGAGCTCCTTCCAGACCTACCGCTTGTTCGTCCTTCCAGTATCAAGGATGATGAATGAGTTAAAATGTCAGAGTTACTTACGAGGATATAACAAGAAAGAAACTTGAATGGCGGAAAGACGTCATGTATATAAATTACCACGCTCTCAAACTTTTCATTTAAAAAAAATTTTTAACACAAAATTTGGATGGATAGAGATACTTTACAGGTTTAAAACTTTGTTCTTTTCCTGTTCTTTGCCGGGTGGTTGCATCTGGAGCCTATAACTGTGACGGTCATAAATCAGAGTATGTATTCTTCCGTCTGTAACCTTACTTCTCACGCTTCATCTTACATTGTTAAGAACTTGAGGGATAAACTGATAAATGCATTAGGCTTGGTACTTAGTGGTTACGAGGAAAGTGCTGCATATTGCTGTTTAATAATATTCGGCTGTGCAATTATATTTTACTGATTTCTGTGTTCACAACTACTATGTAACGTACCTAATTTTCGACTTCTATATTATACCGTTCCTTTGGTCGCCATATACACATAATTCTGTGTGAACCTCCCAATAGTCTGTGTACGTAATGTCATGTAAACAGTTTCTGAGCATAGTTCGCTTGAAGAGTCAGACTTCTTTATGCCGCATGACGCGGTCATGTCTCCAGTCCACAAAATTAGTGTTCCACATCTTTGTCAGTTTCGAGTCTGTGATATCTTCAAAGCTCATTCTGGGGAGAAGTGAATCACCATCAACGAGAAGAGGTGTCTGACTACTACTGGTCACCCCTCCTCTTCTGGGGAGTGACTGTGCTGGCTCTCACTCACTCACTCACTCACTCACTCACTCACTCACTCTTCCCAGGGAAGGGAGAAATCCGCTCTGGAATGTATGGCGTCCAGGTCTCCACTGTCCGTTCCGAAGATTCAAGGAATCGACTTAGTTACATGACTTCTAAACCTATATCGTGAACAATTATGGTGGCCTGTGAGAGGAAGCCGTAAGGTCGCGGGTTCAAATCCCGATGAGGTCATTGAATTTTTTCAGTTGACCTAATCCTTCCAGCCGCACTAGGCCCTCGGGTTTACTCAACCTCTAACAGAAATCAGTACCAGGAATTAAATGATTTTCCTGGGGAGTAAAGCGCGGCCGGCACGTGAGGCTGACAACCTTACCGCCATCTTTGAGCCGATTTTCTAGATAGTGTGAGACCCTTAACGTCTCATAATCCTATGGTCCGTCACGGCCTGGTACAGGGATAGCTTTACTTTTTTTACTTTCCATATATTGATATGGAATTTTAAAATTCTTGTAAGGAAAATGCAGTTAAGGAGGATTGGTTGCTTTGCGTCTTGTGTGTAGGTAGTTTAAAGAACGAACCAGACACAATGTTTGTATTAAAATTTTGAAATAAGGACATATTTTGTGGTTGAACCTGCCTCAAAATTTTTTCAGTTACCTCGATTCGTTCACGAGGTTTCTCTGTTTACCTAGACTGGAGTCGATTGAGCATACAGTGGTGTTGCCGGCTGCCTACCAGTTAGGACCTGATGTCTGGAAGTTCGTAGTGACCTGTTATTTAATAACTACTTATTCTGTGAGGGCTTAGTATCTGTAATCTCTGATCTGTCGTTTACTTCACGGCATTTCGTTCGCCCACGTGTAGGAAGGAGTGAAGTGCGCTATACATCTCATTTAATGTAAAAGTCATAGGTGTATTTGGGTCAGGTTTGTGGGCGGGTTACCGAGCAACGAATTTTCGCGCGTTGTCACGAAGCATCCAGTTTCGCCACGATAGTAGAATGCAGTCGTTTCCTCACGGCTGTCTTCAAGCAATTTTCGTTTTTCACAGAGGAATTTAATATGCAGTGACCACGTATTCTGATGCATATAGTCACTCCAACACTGGGATCTTGAGTTCGAATCCCACTCAGGTTATACCCATTTTTCTGTGTTTCCTTTGTTCTCTGTAGTTAGAACTTTTCCGATGGGCCCATCCCTCGCCAAAGGAAGCCTCCAAATTATTTGTAAGTTTCATAATTTCAGAACTGAGGTGGACAGGCTGAGAGAAGAATAGTTCAATATATGCCTGTATTTATGATTGCTTAGCCACTTGTCTGTTGCCTCTTCGTTGGCCATTTGAAAGTCCATATAAGAGAGAACACGGTTTTATGGAATGGAAGTGATCAGCAACTTTATTTTGGTTATTCAATTCCCTCGAAACGTCTGTTTCGTTTCTTTTAAATGGAAACACGTTTAATCTATCTCCCTTTAACGAAGATTTTTACTTCCTATTGAACGAGAATCTTTAGTAAATTTCATCAACGTAGGAAACAGTTTTAAGGAATAACATAGACATCTACGTGACTAACTGCGGAATATTTCTCTTTGTCTGTTCCGGGAGTTTCCAGAGAAGGGACACACACAAGTTTTGTATATTGCTGGTGGTGTGATATTTACGTGTATGTTTAATAGCCTACAGAACTTATTCCATCATATTATAAGTAATAGTGTATTATATAGTAATGTTAGGAACAGCGTTGCACATCCAGATCAAAATGAAAATAAAAATAAGTAATTATCAGTCGAGTCTATTTTAATTCTGTAAACATCGGGGAGTTCACGTGTGTCCCTGCCTTCAAAAGTTGTGGACTCTCATCAGCTGAACATTATCCATACTTAATACGCAGCTCAGGTTGAAATATATAATTATCTCCGGAACGTATCATTTTAATATTGGTAATATATAATTATTGTATCCTGTTAAAAAAAGACATCCAAAATATACAGCTATCTCTGTAACAGACCGTGAAGGCCAGTTGAGTTGTGAGTCGTCGAGGCTCCAACATTTTCTATACAGTCGACTGACAGATGGTGATAAGGTTGTCAGCCTTACGCGCCGGCCGCCCATTACGCCCCAGGAAGATTCCTGGTACTTATTTCTGTTAGACTGAGTCGACCCCAGGGCCATAGTGTGGCTGAAAGGATTAGGTAAATTGAGAAAATTACCTATCGGGACTCGAACCCACGACCTTCCAGCTTGTAGTATAGTGCCTGAACCCACTACGCTACTGCGTGCCCACGTTACATTTTATATTAAGCCACAATTAAAATTATATTTTACTCTTCTACTTGCTGTATTTTTATCACCAACGAAAGTACTTGAGAATCTAATATTTTATTTAGAAATCACTACATATTTCGACCTGATTGCCATAATAAGGTAGTACAATGCATGAAATACTAATTAAATAAAATATTAGGTACAGAAATAGTGTTGTTGATATCGATGCGAAATAAAATAGCGCTTTCCTGATGGCTTCTTGTGGTAAACGACATAGGCGTAATGTATATCACCAAGTTCTACAACTATTATTTGAAACAGTTTTCGAATGTAATGTAGGTCTCTATGGAACGAATATTGATTTGACTTCATGAAGAAGATACATCGACTTAACAACAGAATGTATACTTCTGTGCAGTTTAGTATCTGATTAGGTTGGATGAATAGAGTTAACACGATAAAGTCCAGGTCAGAATACTACGGACGGAAATATATATATATATATACTCTT
>NW_019719358.1:1249010-1273274 GCF_002891405.2 Cryptotermes secundus
GTTACACCTTTTAGTGCACCTTACTTTTTTCGCTACTTTAATTGAATTTCGGAACTTGTAAGAGGCCACGCTTAAAATGATGTAAAGTTGTGTGGCTGACTCCATGGTGCGGAGTCCTTCTTAAGGAACGAATAGTTGCCCAGCCACTGAAGAAATTTGCAGCATTTTGTCATAAAGTTATCTTGATGCGTGAAAGGAAAGCTCGGTGGGTTTCTGTTTTTGTACAGTTGTCACCTTGTCAGATTATTTACCGTAAGAATGTGGAAATATCGAATTATCTGATTATACGAAGCAATTTTTGAGAAAATTTTAATAATAATAATGCTAATAATAATAATGGCTGACGATTTTAACTTTTCAGTTCAATTAATTACTTTTTTATTTATGTGCTTAGCACGGTGCAGATAGAAGTAGTTACATAATGGACAAACACAACGTTAAGTCAAAGAATAATTAAAGGTAAATATTGGAGGAAAACAAATTAATGCATATAATTAAACAAAGAAACAAAAAATAATAACATTACCACAAATCTAAGATGCTATTTACAACTGAGAAATGAAANAACAGAGATAATTCCTCTCAGCTGATAGGTATAATCCGTGGACCCGCTAGAAGACCACACTTTTCTCGGGCCATTATCTCCGTAACCGTTCAACTTTGGACATAGGTGTTTTGGGTTATATCGGCATACTTTAACATAAGGAACACCCTCCCGAAGTTTGGTCCATTCCTCCTGGGACACCCTGTATATATATATATTCAGAAGTAATAATAACAATAATAACAATTCAGTTTATTGTTGTTTATGTTCGTGCAAACAATAATAATAACAATTATACCATATTTAATTATCGATTGAGAAGAACATTCCTTGCTCGAATACGTCAGTATCCCTGCAAAGAACATTAGCTGTTGCTGCACATCTAGCAGAGGGAGAGTTTTACATGAGGAGCAAACATTGAACAATGCGAAGTCTCTGATATACCGAGCACGAACTCGGAGACCAACAATTTCCAAACAGAAGGGCAGAATTTCAAACCAAAATAAACTTGAGTAAGAAAAACAGCATGTCTCCTAATACGTAGAGCGTGCAATTTTAAGTCATCCGGCACAAAAGAATAACAATAATGGACTTCAGGAAAGGAACGATAATAACAATAATAATAATTGCTGACTTTCTTTTGAAATAACCGCACTTTATTTTATACAAATTTAAATATTGTGAAATATTCCTCAATGTCCCATTGCTAATATACTTTAAATAGTTCAAATTTCAAAATTGCTGGACTATAATTACCATTTTGCAGCCCTTAATATAGAGTAATAATTTTAAATTAGGATCTTGTGTAACATATTTTCGCCGTTTTGTCCAGTGATCTCGTAAAATGAACACGGCCATTGAATTTGTTCGGGATCTGCGTGAAGTAATCTAGCGTATTATAGAACTGGGAGGAACTGGAGCGCACCAGGACCAATTAGCCATAACAAGGGGCAAACAGATGTGACTGATGGGAGAACGAAGTTAATATTACTTACTCGTTTACTTCTCTGGCCGCAGACTATCAACAGAATTAACGACACTTTAAAACCATCCTAATTTTAAAGCCATTAGCACAGTTTTTAACGAACTGGTATTCAGAGCAGAGTGAGCAAAACAGCTTTAGCTCTAGCTATTAATGCATAGTCCAGAATAGAAAATGAAATGCTCTAAGATATTTTCATCCATGTCTGTGTGGACGGATTCATCTCAGAGAAAGGAGTCGGAAGTGTTCAGACTGGGTGTCAGAGACATCTTCCCTGGGAGTTAGAGAGATCATGTCAATTCCAGCATCCCAAGTAGCTGAGCAGTGCTATATCCAACGTCATCTCACCGTAGGCGAAGAACAATCGATCCAGAAATAAATCCTGTCTCTTTATAATGTGCCTCTTGACATGGGATGTGAATTTTTGTCGTTTGCCCGGCTGAACATGTTCTGGGCCCGTATTTCATGCTCCTAGCTCCTAGCTGCTGGCATGTTGGCGTGGAAGGGATTGTTCTCCATTGTGGGACTGTTGTAGGAGGGCGGGTGGGCGATTTATAGTTTTACTCTAAAACCGTTTAAATTGCTAGTGAGGAAGGGTGCGAGATGAACTACGAAATGGGAGTGGCGGTGTTACTTGCTGGAATATCGGAGCTGCTACTCTCGTGTATTTTGGCGTAACGAGTCCGTAATTTAGCGTCTGTAGCTGTGAGTTACGCGCCTGTACGAAGGATATAGGCCGTAATGAGTTCTGTTTTTGTGGACCGGATTTATTCTCACAGTTTTGATGGAGATATTAGTTCTGCAAGGAATTCTGGGATTCTGCCACCGTTCGGACTATGCCCAAAGAATCAATATTAAATTCTCACTGCTCTCATATAGTTGATACAGATTGGAGTACTTCTGGGTGTGCTTGCTGGACATATTTTTCAGTAATGGAGCCGGGATAGCGCAGTCAGTATAGCGACTGGCTGCGGGCTGGATGACCGAGGGGTCGGAATTCGAGTCCCGGCGGGGGCAAGAATTTTAGCTCCAAATCGTCCAGACTAGCTCTGAGGTCTACCCAACCCCCTATTCAATGTCTACCGGGGACTGTTTCCCCCGGGGGTAAAGCGGGAGGGGCATAAAGCTGACCACAATCTCTAACAAGTGCCGAGATCAAGAAAATATGAATGTATACATCAACTCCCCCATACGCCTTCATGGCATAGTGCTTAATTAATTAAGCACAGGAACAACTTTATACTATCATAGTCAGTAAGTTCGTGGACTGGCCGCATAGCGTCGTTGCACTGCCCTACAGCGGATAGGTTGAGGCACGATATGATGCCCTGTCAGTTCATCTCTCGTCACAGCAAGAAAGCAAAGCTACGTGGTCGTAGATTTCAGCCCTCCGAGGAAGTCGTCAATGCCACGAGACGTGGTACGGGAATTTCCCGCCAATATGTTAGCAATGCTTTCGGCAGCTATATCAACGTTGGCAGACTTGCATAGCGGCCAACGGCAACTATTTTGAGGGTCTATGTGGATCTTTGTAAGTGTATGTGAATATCTTGTAATATGCGATGAAACTACACTCCACGAACTTAATGACTGTATCACATATCTCAGTAATGCCATGTGCTCTCTGTGTTCTTTGAAGGAGCAGTTCATTTTTAAGTGGTAGATGAATTACGCACATAGTGTTTTGTTGTTTTTAATTCTGTTGTGAGAATTCTAACAGCAGAATGTCCCGGAACGTGCTGAGATCGTTCAAAATTCTTTAATCTTTTAATGTGAATGTATGGAGGAATGTGTAAAGGTGGGCAATAATAATCTGGCCCTTGCACCGCCACCGTTACTGAACTTTTATGCTTCCCCTTTTTATTAACCCTTTATTAATCCTACACTTCGAATGAAATGTAGGACTTTATATGTGGGGGCGTCCTGATAGTTACTTGATTCCGAAAAGTACTGGCCCAGGTGGCGAAATCTGAAGTAAGATATGGCTTCACAATCACATAAGATATGTGTGGCTGATGCATCTTCTTCTAGGTACCTTTCAGAAGTGAGATCATCTGTCAGTCCCAGTTTGAAAAGGTGACCTTTTAGCTGACAGTGTCCTGTAAATACGAAGGGGGAATCCAAAAAAAAAAACCGGAATTTGTTTATAAAATTTCTGTATTATTTTTACATAACAAAACTTTAATTCCCTTAAAGTACTCTCCATTTGATTCAGTGCACTTGTCCAAACGTTTTTTTTCCATTACACAAAACATTTTTAAATTCATCGCTGCTGATGCCTTTTAGCTCTTCCGTCGTTTTTTTCTTTACGCCTTCAACATCAGCAAAACGTTTTCCCTTGAGGTCTCTTTTCATCCGAGGAAATAAAAATAGTCGCACTGGGCAAGATCGGGTGAGTACGGGGGGTGAGGCAAGGGTGTCATGCCATTTTTGGTCAAAAATCGCTGCATAGGCGCGTTGTCATGATGAAAGAACAGTCCACGTGTTTGCCACAAATCGGGACGTTTAGCTCCTCAGATATACAACTCATCCAAGATAGCGAACATTATGAGCCAGTTGCCGCATAGAATATGAACCACATATGTTCTGGCGAGCAAAGTTCGAAAAGTGAGTATGTTCTGGAAAGGAAAGTGAAAAGTATATTTGTTCTGGCAAGCAGAATGAGGTGTGCCTCTGTTCATAAGTAGAGGCGAGAAGATAACCTATTCTGACAAAGAAAGTGGGAAAATGCACCTCTTCTGGCATGAAGAAATGACGCGTCCTTGTTCTGACAGTCAGGTGTGAGATGTCAGAACATACATGTTCGTGGCAAGCAAAAGTGAGACGGCGTAACGTTCTAGGAAGGAAATGAGAAGGTGCTCGTGTTCTGGAAAGGGAAATGGGAGATGCACCTTTTCCAGCAAGCAAAACTGTGGAGGTGCATATGTACTGGCACGTAGAGTGAGAATACATACCTGTTCTGGAGAGGAAGGAGAGACAGTTCACCTGTTCTAGTCAGGAAAGTGAGAAGGCGTGACTACTCTTGCACGGAAATGGATTGTGTCTTCTCTGGCGTGGAGAATGACTGGATGTGCCTCCTCTTTCAAGCAAAAGTGGAGAGGTACTTGTGTCCTAGCGCGGAAAGCAAGAAGGTTTACCTGGTACGGCGAGGAGATTGAGGTGCACTTGTTCTGACAAGTAGATCTTGAAAAGTGCAATTGCACGACCGGTAAGGACGGGAGACGTAGCCCTGGGCCTGCCTATACGTAAGGAGTAGTAGTCTGCAAGGGACATAAACCTTCATCTTAGCGCAGTATCACATTTTGACTTTGTGTCAATTTAATATATTAATTACTTCTGTAATTCCATGCAGTAGAGTTCTGCTTGAGAAGCTGATAGTTTCCCAAGTGGTCAATAAATTTACTGACTGTTATGAAACCAGAAGATTGCTTACCATTTTCACAAGGGCCCACCACTGTACTCTCTATTAAGCCAGCTCCATCCTCGCCACACCCTACGTATTCATCACCCATATTGTCACGTGTGTAGTGTGACTGTAGACGAGGTTTGGATAGGTAACTGGATTTAATGGACACTTACACTCGTAATTGCAAATAACGACAGTCTCACTGTTACATATTCCAGAGATCACTGTTAATTACAGCACATATAAAGTCTTATCAGTCTTCATCAGTAGTTGCTTGGCAACGGCTTCAATGGTGGACATTTCCCTTCCTCTGGGTTCCCAAGGTGTCCCAGGCTTCAGCTGCCAGCTTCTCACTTCTCACAACTGCAACACTCAGCTGATCAGTAGTTCAGTCGTTGGTTGAGCTTGATATTGGACATACGCACTTACTTGAGGAATCTGCATGTCTCTTTACAGTATTACGCTACCTATGAAGTTTTTCAGCATTGGGACTACAATCCTTAATGAAAATTTTCTTGTTTTAGTGCACAGTTTGTTCCAATCGTTTTGCGCTTTTATGTTATGCAGATAATTTATTACTTATACTTTCCCATTTTCTCCCCAATCCCTTGCATTCTAATAATAATTCATTATATTCCATAATGTAAGAATGCTGCCTGGTATCGGACTTTCGGCTATAAATATATCGTATGAAACTTTCAGTCTGCTCTTGATAAGGCCACGACTTTCCTTTTCCGTATAATAGTTGCTACTTTTGGAACCAGTTTGAGCCCAACTCACGACATGGCATTTAGATTTCTAATACGTCTCTTCATTTGCATGAGGATTATGGGTCCGTGACGACCGTTTCCCCACACAATTTCCTTTTGGTCATTCTTTTCATGACCATTTGTTACACTTTGTGATATATTTCCAACATGGCTGTGCACGCGCCACGCTGTTCCCTGTCTTAGATTAGGCTTTGCGCGTAGATAACCTGCGCCTGTACGTACTTTTGTTCAGAATACTATAATTTTGTTCTTTCGATTTCTGTAAGAAAGTTTGCAGCTTTTTGTTATATTCCTTACGCTATAAGAAGCATAACATGACCTCTATTTGCGGACATTCTTGCCCTATCAATAACTTGTTTATTTAATTTCAGTGTAGGTATATAGATACTTGTGATTACTTATGGCTGAAGGCAGAAAGATGCATAAGTGATTGAGAACATGGATAGTCCATGTTTCGTGTGTTATATGGAGACTATGGTGATTGTTGAACATACAGAAATTCGGAGATGTGATTGTGTCTTCCGGTTAATTCGGTTATTTGAAGAAAAAGCATAAAAGGACAGTACAAACACAGAATAAACGCAGACATCCATGCCTCAAGTGGGATTCGAACCCATGATCCAATTTTTCGAGCGGGCGAAGAAAGTTCATGCCTTAGACCGCGCGGAAACTGTGATCAGTGTCTTAATATAGATACAGAAAGCATAATAATGCAGTTAAATAGAGCAAGATTTCAGCTACTTACACTTATTTTTCCACATAATCACCACCATTCGTTATGCACTTTTGCCAGCGATTAACAAGAGCCTGTATGCCGCGCCCGTAAAAGTCTGCGCCAGCAGAGGCTAGCCACTTTCTTACAGCTGCAATGACAGCATCGTTGTCTGGAAAATGTTGCCCACATAGTCCATCTTTCATAGGCTCAAAGAGATGGAAGTCTGAAGGTGCTAAACCGGGCTATAAGGTGAATCTGGTAGGACAGTCCAGCCAAACTTGTATGGGGTCTAGCGTTATCGTGTTGCAAGCGAAAGATTGTCTGCTTCTCTGGCCTGACTCGTGGAAATGCGGGCTTTCAGCTTAGTCAGCGTCGTATTGTAGCTTTCAGAATTGACAGTCTCACCAGGTTTCAGGAAATCCAACAAAATCACACCCCGCCTATCCCACAAGACCGTGCACATCACTTTCCCTGCCGATGGCTGTGTCTTGAACTTCTTTTTTCTTAGGGAATCCGGATGTCGCCACTGCATGGACTGTCGTTTGGATTCCGGCTCGTAGTGGTGACACCACGTCTCATCTCCGGTGACGATGCTGTCCAGAAACATGTCACCTTCAGCCTCAAACTGGTGCAGCAGGACCTGACAGACTTCAATTCAATGAGTTTTGTGGTCCTGTGTAAGCATCCGCGGGACCCACCTGGAACAAACCTAGCGATAATCCAGCTTCCCCAACTTCGTTTCAAATGCATTACAGCCGATATTAAGCCACGCACACAGTTCCCTGGTCGTTATCTGCCGATCTGTACAGATGAGCTGATCGAGGCGCTGTTCATTGTGAGGAGTGGCAGTTGAGCACGGACGCCCAGTGCACTTCACTTTCGCCAATGTTGAAACGCACTACCCACCGCCTCACTGTGCTGACATCCACTGTATTGTCTCAGTACACCTTTAGCAAGTGTCGGTGGATGTCGGTGGGTACAATTTGTTCGGCAGTGAGAAATTCAATAACACATATGTGTTTCATACGCACTTCTATGTCAGACACCATTTTGGTAGACTGCTCTGCTGTCGCTATCTGTCGCACGACAACCAAACTAACAGTAGATTGGCGGGAAGGTTCAACCTTTACTACAACACCACCAAGGTCCAGCTCAGACGTTACATATTAACAGAAAAAATAGGAGGCATTATATACGGAACGCCCTTCATACGTTAAAGCTCGTCCAGTTTTGAAATGTCTTCTGAACTGCTGAACCGAGGATGCGTGTAAACGAAACAAAGAAATGCAATGCAGCTGCTGTAGTGTTCACCTTGCCTCCACAGTCATACAGCGAGCGGCAGTAAGCGAATCCTGGCCACTCTAATTCGGTGCACTGTAGCATGCAGGAAACCCTCGTAAATCAATTAGAGAAGCAAATGCGAGAGGCCAGGCACCCACAAAAATCGAACGAAGCACTGTAGCTTCATCATGCATGTACAATCTGTTTCAGTTAACGGACTAGTTAGTTACTGCTAGCAGATTTGCATGTAAATGTTTGTTCGGCGGTGTTGGGGGGGGGGACCATTGCTTGCTTACGTATCGCGCTCCTTCTCTTGGTTCCTCGCCAACATGCGGATAGGATTTAACAAGCTATTGTTCAGATAACGACTTCGGTCTACTGGATTATCGCCTGTGGCTTTTCCTATGGTTCGCATTTTAAATTATGTTTAATTTGCTATTGTTAGAGTCCCGCTTTTTGCTCTTACCTCATATCTCTGATTATCTTGATTTTCCACTGTGACTGGATTTACTGGACTGAAGTAAGAGAGACGGTCGAAGGGTCTCTGTATGTTTTGTAGTGTACTTGTGACACTAGTACTGTTTTGTAGATTTTATTATTCTTACATTTACCTATTGAATACATCTTCGTTTGATCGGGCTTTGCTACTACGCGGTAGCGCTGTTGGTTGAGTCACTATGATACAAGCCAGAAGGACGCGGGTTCGAGTCCCGATGAGGTGATTTATTTTTTTCAATTTACCTAATCCTTCCAGCCGCCCTATGGCCCTGGGGTCGACTCAGCCTCTAACAGAAATGAGTACCAGGAATCTTCCTGGGGAGGGGGGGTAAAGAGCGGCCTGCGCGTAAGGCTGGCAAAATTACCTCCATATGTGAGCCTATTGTCTAGAAGATATGGGAGCCTCAACCTCTCGCAACCCTATGGACCTCCACGGGGATAACTTTACCTTACCATATCTTACCTTTTACTAAGTACAACAGATACAAACTAATAGGGCAAACGGAAATATTAACGACAGTGTGGGTGAAGAGTGAACGCGAATGGCAGGGTTAATTTTAATTCGTTATGCTGAGATAAGTAACACGGGCGCGAATGGTAAGGTACACTGTTAATAGCACACGCCATAGAAATGTTAGAATTAATGCAGTTAATAAGAACGGATTAAAATTATAAAAATGTTTAAAAAAATTGGTTACAGGTAGGATAAAACAGGATAAATACGACAACGATACTTAAAGAAGCATATTAAATAAATGTTTTAGAAACAAATCATTGCGATGTACGACCGAGAATTATCATATAAGAAGAATGTAGAACAGTGCGTACAACATACTAAGTGATAGTCACCAAGAACTGTATGTGACTTACATTTAATTGAACATGGCGCCTATCATAAACAAGTGTACGAAGGGGGGAAGAGTATTAACCAAACATCACTTACACAAGCCTAAGTAATGTGTTATATGTACCGGCAATTCATCTTGTCTTATACACCCCACTTTTCACTCCATTCTCACGTACAAATTGCAACTCCTGTCAGCGCTCCACTGGCTTCTGCTGATTACAGAATGCCATATACGCGTCACTGTTACATGCTGATTACAGCGAGTATCATATACTGAAATAGGTACTACATAATCACTATTATATGTTCGGCATTACTCAGTAAACACTCAGAGTTATATGTTCCTGGTGGCACTTGTTCGCTATATGAATCTGTCATCAGTTGCTTTCCACATGATAGAAACTCTTCCATATACATTTCAATAATCAGTTGACTGTCACCTGTTTTTTTTTTCTTATTGCTAGTGGGGTGGGACCAAGTCCCTTGTACTGCGGCCACTTCTGGCCTATTGTACCAGCCCCAGATGATAGGTGAGGGTGATTGTGGAGCAATTGGTGGAATGAAGATTGGCTGGGGAAACCGAAGTACTCGGAAAAAACCTGCCCCAGCGCCACTTTGTCCACCACAAATCCCACATGACCAGCCCCGGGATCGAACCCGGGCCGCCATGGTGCGAAGCCAGCGACTAACCGCTTGAGCTATGGCGCGGCCTACTGTCACCTGTTGCTTAGAACACGACATAAATTCCAGTCTACACACTACTGTTAGATATTGATTAGAACATGCCTCGCACACTCCAGTCTTGAGTCTACTGCGACGTGTACTTGAAAAATGACTTATACATTCTGCATGGTATTTCACCGTTACGTATTGGCTTCAACATACACGTATCCTGCTTATACCTCAGATAACACGCCAATCTCACATGTTGACTAAAAATGGAATATTCTTGCAGGTACGTTTCACAAGCCAGTCGGCACATCAGCGCTCCACGCGCATTCGTTAGTTATAACATGACATACTTTCTAGTTGACCCCGCAGTGCTATGTAGGCTTTGGAATGTGTCCTCTGCGTACGGAAACCAGCATCCGATTGCATATGAAGCGCATATAGATTCATGCTGACGGGTCTGCGCGCGCACACACACACACACACCTATATTTTAAATAGAACATGACCTACACATTTCAGTTGACAGTTGTATCACATGTTGATTAGAACATGATTTACTTACCTCGGTTGGCAGTCCTGTCATGTATCTTGATTGGAACAATATATATATATATATATATTTGGCTAAGGAGATAAAATGCAAATATGTGGTCATGGGTCGCAGCGGGGCCCGATGCCAAGAGTGACCATGCTGGCTGGTTGCCGACAGCAATCTTCTGCTTCTTCTTTTGTTTGAAAGTGGAGTACTGCTTACCGATATGACCATGTCCTGTGTATGAAAGCCAGCACTTTACCGCGCGTATGTTGATTAGAACAGCTCTTTCACACTTCAGATGGCAGTCGTGTCACCTATGTTGATTGGAACATGATATATATTTTGTAATAGAAACTACATTATTACATACTGATTGGAACATATCCTGTATATGTAGGCGAACATTTTACTACATAGATGTTGATTAGAACGTGACTTACATACCTCAGTTTGCACTTCTGTCACATGTGCTGATTAAATCCAGCTTATTGAAAATGCATGAAATTTGCATCACCGCAGGGGCCCAGACAATATGATGAGAGTGACTTTCCCGTTGCAGTTCTTGTCATCGCGCATGAATGCTGGCCTGTTACATTATGTTCGTTTTGTGTTGCTCCGAGTAATATGAGCATGGAAGCTCAGACATTGGCATCTGGAGCAAAACCTCGTACATATCGGATTTCTTTTGAATTTCCGCTCTTAGTGTATTTCAGATGTATTGACAATATGGCACAGTTCTGATATTTGGGAACGACGATAACAAATCAAAACCTAATTCAGGAGGAAATTAAGACGAGACTGAACTCTGGTAATGCTTGCTACCATTTAGTCCAGAACCTTTTGTCTTCTCGTCTGCTGTCCATAAACATAAAAATTAGAATGTACAAAACTATAATTTTGCCTGTGGTTCTATATGGGTGTGAAACTTGGTCTCTGGCATTAAGGGAGGAACATAGAATGAGGGTGTTTGAAAACAGGATGTTGAGAATATGTGGACCGAAGAGAGATGAAGTGACAGGAGGTTGGAGAAAACTGCACAATGAGGAGCTTCATAACTTGTACTCTTCTCCAAGTATAATTAGAATGATCAAGTCAAGGAGAATGAGGTTGGTAGGGCATGTAGCACGAATGGGGGAGAAGAGGAATGCATATAGGATATTGATGGGAAAGCCAGAAGGAAAGATACCACTGGGAAGACCAAGGCGTAGGTGGGTGAACAATATTAGAATTGATCTTGGAGAGATAGAATGGGTTGGTATGCATTGGTTAGATCTGGCTCAGGATAGGGACCAGTGGAGGGCTCTTGTGAACACGCTAATGAACCTTCGGGTTCCATAAAATGCTGGGAAGTTCTTGAGTAGTTGCAGAATTGGCGGCTCCTCATGAAGGGTCATCTCCATGAGTATAAATAAATAAATGTATTGTGCTTGGGAACTATGTGATTTTTTACGTTTGCAGTGCCGTGATGTGTCGTTATTATGTACGTAGGATTTTCCATCTAGAACCTCACACTGTATATTTAATTAGAATAATTCGTTTCGATTTAGTTTCAAATCCAATCATTCGCAGGCGTTTCTGTACACTGAACCGCGTTACTAATTGGTGATGACGTTAAAATGCGAACTGCACACCATGTTATTAATTGTGATATCGCAAAAGGTTCTTTGCACGTCCTGTTCATGATGATTAACGATGTATAACTTAGTCTGACGTTTAAAAAATCACCGGACAAAGGTTTATAATAAAATCGAATCGCGTTCTAATAATTAAGTATACAGTGTGCCTGTGCGTGATGTATGTGCATTTAACTTGAAATAGTTGCGTTAATGTATTAATTATGCGAGGGTGTAATGGAGGTTTTTGCATGGTATTCGTGGATTTAATTTCGTTGTTTGGGAGTGGAAACGGTGGTGGCCTACTTTAAGATTCCTTCAATATTGTCACGTGTATGAGTGACTATAGACGGGGTTTGGATTTATGAGTCTGTATATTGAACACTTATACACACAACTGGTTACTATAAGTAGCTATAACACTCTCGTTAATTTACGAATTTTACAGTTCGCTAGAGCACGCACTAAGTCTTTCCAGTCTGCTGTCTTCACCAGTCGTTGCCTGGTAGTGACTTCCAAAGACCGACATTCCCCCTTACTCTGGGCCCCCGAACTATCACCATGCTCCAGCTAACGGTAACAGCTCACAACGACAGAACTGCAGCAGTCCTCTGACTGACTGCTCACCAGTGCACTCCATTGTACTCGACTCAACTGCACTAATCCACTAACTGTCTGCTTATAATGCATAATGGACGGATCGTACAGAAAACACCGTACCTCTGTTGCTGTATACAAAAACACCACTTATCATCGACGCATGTTATCAATGTGTTGCCTACCAACGGGCGTTATTTACAGAGTTGTTACTTAGCAACGGATCTACATGCTTGTACTGAAGAGGAAAACACAGTAAACACATGGCCCAATGGATTTAACGATGCCAAATGACGTCATTTCAAAAGTAACTGGTATGTTTTCTTACGATCAGTTTACTTTTCCTGAAGAAATATACCAAGAAGTGTCCGTTGAGAATCGATGGAGCATTCACTCAGTTTAGGTTAGCTGCCTTAGAGACAACGCATTCTAAACGTCTGCCCACATGGTGGATCTGTTTTTGCGTTTACACAGATGGTGGCAATTTGAGAAGGTCATATCTGTCCTCCTACATGTTTCATGTCAAATTACTCTGCCTCTATCAGTGAAATTTAATATTGGGTTCTGCGTTTGAAATTGTTAAAGGAATTTAGTTTCGGTTCATAATGATGAAATATAACCCGCACGTTACACGGAACTGCAGTGTTTATTAATTTCATAAACAAACAAAAAACAAACTCCATGATTTTAGTCCGCAAGCGAACTGTATCGACCGAGCGACCGCCGTTTGTCGGCGAAGTTAGTGCCAACTTTAGCCGATATAGGTTGTCGTGCGGTCTACGCAACGAATCGCCACGGACGTTAGTTTCTGTTTTCTAGACCGGAGCCGCTATTTCCTTGAAATAGCTCCTCAATTATCCACGTGAGGCTTAGTGGACGCCGTTCCAGACCCACTACTTCTCACAAAATCTGGTAGCGCCGGGAATCGAACCCGGACCTCTGTATCTGTAGCCAGGAACTCTGACCATTAGACCGCAGAGGCGAACTTTGATTTAAAAAAATCATCATACAAAATATTTGTACATTCCATAAAATGCAAATGCACTTGGGATTTCATGTATGAAACATTTATCTTTGTGATGGATATTTAACAAGAAAATGGATTTTCTGAGTTTCTGTTAGGAATTACCATTGCAGTAATAGATTATGCATGTAAGCCCTGAATCGAGTCCAGTCACTTATTTCGTTCGTGTAGAATTTCGATGTTCTGAGTGTGTTATTCAGTCGAATACCGGTTAAACATTGACGTGCAAACATTGATGTTGTATCTGCAGTAAATTAGTATGAAGACCAATGAGGCGTGTGAGCTCTGAATATATAATAATGCATAATCCTATCTAGGTTGAGTAACTTTGAAGCAATATATTACGCATGCTACATACTGTCAAAATCTGTACTGAATTCCACCATTAACACCATTCGCAGCCTCTCCGGGCTTTAAGTACACTATTCGTTTTCTAACTCATTTGGCTTGTCCGCATGTGTTGGAACTAGGTCTGTATCTGCAATGGGCGCTAATGAATTGTATCAACAATGAATGCACGCAAAGACAATGAGGTATATTAATGTTACTTACAGACGAACACGAATGGAAACTTTACTTATTTCGGTTTGGATTCCATTCCGTGTCCTGCTTTAGGTACTTACAAGTTACTGCCTACCTTTTCAGGGTTAAAAACCTGTCCTGAAGATGGAGGTTGTGCATTCCTCCGAAACGTCAGTACTGATCTACCGGACTTTGCTGCGTCACATTGTAGACGGTAGCATTTTTCATAGTCACAACCAGCTATCTATTTATGGCTGTACAGTCCTTGTGGACCTTGGCCGCTTTTTCGGTTTCTTAATCCATGCAGATACGGTAGGACTCCTTGGACGGCGGATGAGCCCGTCTCAAGGCCGCTACCTAAACACAGGTCAAGACAAACTCTGAATAAGCGCACAGAGACATCCGTGCCTTGAGTGGGATTCGAACCCACGATCCCAGCGTTCGAGCGAACGAACACTGTTTATACCTTAGACCGCACGGCCAGTGTGATCGGTAAGTCATCGTAATTTTTTCATTCACCAATGGCTGTACAGCCCTTTGTTGGTCCCTGGCCTCTTATCAGTTTCGTGAACATTTTTACGCAGACGGTAAGGCCCCTTGGACGGGGGATGACTCGTCTCAAGGCCGCTACCTACACAAAGGACAACGCAAACATAGTATGAACACACGCACCGACATCCATACCGTGAGTGGGATTCGAACCCACGATCCCAGCGTTCGAGCGAACAAAGACAGTTCGTACCTTAAACCGCGCGGCCACTGTGATCAGGTCATCAACACGGGATCTTAAACTCTCATATATCTCTACTGCAGACTGTTAAACTGAAACTGATGGACGTGAGTTATAATGATAAGATTAATTCATGGAAGCCATTAGCTGAACCTCTGTCCTCTGATCCCTGACGCTATGACAGTGCCCTGAATTCATTCACGAGGTGATAAATGAGAACTCTAGCTTAGTACATGTCATACATTTACTGCAAAGTAACAACTCGCTCCCATAATTGAAATCTAATGATAGATGCCGATGTTGTAGTGCTTAAAATGGTGTAAGATGCATCTTAAACGTCTGCGTTCCACCTCATCTACACCGTGTGATACTCCATAGCTTGTTAGGAATTAAAGATTCACTGCTCTATTCAAACGATATACTTACCCGATTTCCGAAGTAAATACTTCTTTATTGCGCCGTACATAATTTTGCCTCATGTTAATTTATCAATCGGCCAGAGAGTTTTCTTGAAATTCCATACCTAAGCTGTGCCGGCAATGGTCACTACCCACTAGTGTTCGATATTTTCAGCAACTCATTATTGTGCTACNCCACTGCCAGAGGAGGGACTAACTCGCTGACAGAAAGGGACTAACTATTAGATACCACTGCCAAGTAGAGGGTAGAAACCTTGCTGGCAGAAAGGGGCTAAAGTATTAGGTACCACTGCCAGAGGAGGGACTAACTCGCTGACAGAAAGGGACTAACTATTAGATACCACTGCCAAGTAGAGGGTAGAAACCTTGCTGGCAGAAAGGGGCTAAAGTATTAGGTACCACTGCCAGAGGAGGGACTAACTCGCTGACAGAAAGGGACTAACTATTAGATACCACTGCCAAGTAGAGGGTAGAAACCTCGCTGACAGAAAGGGGCTGATAGCGAGCACCAGTATCGGTAAGGGATGGAGACGGTAGAAATTAAAAGGGGGATGTACAATAGACTATTAGTCGCGGTGCATGGGGAAACCCACCCCCTAAAGTCTAAATAATTTTTTAAAGAAATATAAATTTCGAATGGAGAGTTATCGTTTTCAGTGATGATGAATGACTGATAATGTTTTAATAATGTTATAATTAATTTTTCTCCTGTTTAAATACATTTATCGATATGAATTAGGCAGCTAGGTCCGTTCTCTACCTCGCGGTTATTGTAGCACTTTGAGGCGTCCTAGGAAGGTTCAGATTCCTAGATTAATCACTATCAAAGTTAGCGAAGCATTAGGCTAAAGAAAATGGAGCTGCTGGGTGCTGTTGTGCATGTGAGCATACTCGTAATTAGATCTACGTCCTGCGTTCTGCGTTGCCTATCCTAGACATACCTCAGATTCCACTCGACAAGTAATACCACGTAAACGAAGGGAATTATTATATTCCTTGGACCTGTATAAAGACGGATGTTGTTATTACTTGCTACGAATTTTTTTTTCCTTGGCACTACAGCCCCAGTGGGCCTAGGCCTACCTCCATGAACTCCGTTCACTTCGGTTTTTCTAGATCTTACACATTCGGTAGGACTCCTTGGGCGGGTGATCAGCTCGCCGCAAGGCCTCTACCTGTACACAAACACAGAATAACGCACACACACACACAAATTAGCGTCCATGCCCTGAGTGAGATTCGAACCAACGATCCCGGTTTCCAAGCGAGCGAAGACAGTACATGCCTCAGACCGCTCGGCTACCGTGACCGGCTACTTGCTACGAATAGGGCGAGAGAATCCCAGAACACTTCTGTGTGAATATGGTAGCCTGTCTCTTTATTTCTTTTAATGTTTCGTCTCTGGAAACTTTGTATCACGGTTGCAGGTTTTCGAAGATAATCCTAACTTCTTTATTTTAATGGCGAACGTATGAGATCGTTGTTATTATGTTTAATACGAATGTATCACTTTATTTTCTGCAGTTGTTCATCGTGACATCTTATTTCTAGAACACGAAATCGTTTCATGATGAAATAAACTTATCCAGTTCAATAGATGACGTGTTTCAGGTAAGATAGTTCTTGTATTCTAAGCAGTTAGGTCATCCACTCATGGCCGATCTCTGGAATAAATAATTTTCTTTCGTTATAGTGAGAGGCTTGTTAGGGCACGCGGTAGCGTAGTTGGTTGAGACACTATGCTACAAGTCGGAGGTCGCGGGTTCTAGTCCCGATGAGGTGGATTTTTTTTTAATTTTAACTAATCCTTCCAGCCGCACTGTGGCCCTGAGGTCGACTCAGCCTCTAACAGAAATGAGTACCAGGGATCTTCCAAGGGGGTAAAGTGCGGCCGGCGCATAAGGCTGACAACCTTACCCCCATCTGTGAACCGACTGTCTAGATAATGTGGGACCCTGAACGTCTCATAACCCTATGGGCCTCCTATGGGCTTGTTAGGCGCGCACAGAACTCTGTGGGGTGCCTGTTAAGCGAGCCCAGTCCGCCGGTCCGCACGCTTGAATCAGCGCGAAAACCGCAGAGCAGATTTCCGTGGAATTTTATATCGGAGAATTCTGCGAGAAGTTCTGTCTTCTGCAATATAACTCTCGGTAACCACCGCTGGGAGAACCACGGATTCTGCAATTATACCAAAGCTCATGGAAGCAGATTTCCCTTTAGATTGGACTTATTTAACGAGGACTTTGCTTGAAGACCTACATGCCTTTCTTTGCTTATCTCGCTAAATGTTTATGGTAGAGAAAAATTTTCCATAAAAAACTAGAGAAAAATGAAACGTTTCATGTCCAGTACATTTTCCCCACGAGTTTTACGGGTTTTAAGGCAATTAAACAAAGGGGGTGTTATGGGTACATCTTCGAATATGCGTATTCAGCAATCAGCAGAGGCCCTAGAATATATATTCGCAGCGAAGGAAACAGCGTCTGTACCGAATTGTGACTTCGTTTTAATCGGTTGTTTTTATTCTTATAATATAGTCTGTCCTATGGTTCTGAAGCACATTTGAGTTAGCATCCAAGGGAAGAGGCATGCATAGGCCTACAGGGCTTTGATGGGAATTCCAGAAGGACAGAGACCACTGGGTAGACCTAGACATAGTTGGGAAGGTAATAATGGAATGGGTTTTCGAGAAATAGAATGGGGGATGTATGAATTCGTCTGACTCAGGATGTGAGACTGATGGCATAATCCTGTAAACGCGGTAACGAACCTTCGGATTCCATGAAGTTTTGGTAGTTTCGGCCTCACACAAAGTAATCGGCTTCATGGACATTTTTTTTTTTTGTGGCGCTACAGCCCCAATTTGGGCCTAGGCCCATGAAACTCTCCGTTTCAGTTCGGTTTACTAGATCTTACACATTCGGCAGGACTCCTTGGGCGAATGATCAGCTCGTCGCAAGGCCTCTACCTGTAGACAAACACAGAAAAACACACAAACATCCATGCCCTGAGTGGGATTCGAACCCACGATCCCGGCTTCCGAGCGGGCGAAGACAGTGCATGCTTAGACCGCTCGGCTACCGTGACCGGCTCATGGATATAGTTACTTAATTTCTTAACTCAGAATGTTCTATACGCAGAAGAAATAAAAAGGACAGTGGCATGGTAGGTGTAGAAAACGAATTGCAGGAAGAGACAAATGAGTTACACCACAACACCAGTTGAGTGGTTGCTCAATACGATTTTTTGTCCATGCTCCATTTCACACTCTATCACGTGCTGCAGGTCTTGCATTAACCAGCCTGACATTAAATAAGGGACAGTATTGTGTACAGTGATACCATGAATGTGAAGTTAAGCGGGACGGAACAAGTCAGAGCATGATGTTATTCTGTTTGTGTAAACACATCCGACCATTAAAAATAAACATCAGGAGTAAAGGTGATGTATTTTTTAAAATGTCTGATCGACAAACATATCAGAGATCACGTAATTGATACGGTGACCCATTAACCTTTAGTCGGCAGGTTTGGTTACACTAAAGAGAACAAAAATAGTGTGTTTATAATCTGATATTCTGTCACGTAGTTACACGTCATAACACAGGGATATTACTGTTGCAATGCAGACTAGGGCTCTGCTTCAGTGCTGCAGAATGTGTCGTGTTAATATAAAGCCAACGAGGAAATATGAACCCACAGTGTCTGTATAAAAACGGGTGGCTGGAACTAAAGCTAGTGTGATGACATTGAATAGTCTTAACATTGCAGGACTCAGGTTAATATAATTTGTGCATTCAACCCCACCCCTTCCTGTATGGTCGCATAGACGAATGGAATGGAATTACTCTTACGGTGTGAGATTCTCATAGTGGTACTGGCTTTCGGGGTGTGATGCTGCGTAGTGTTGTAGAAGTTTACAGATGTTCTGTTGTAGCTTGAAGCCTACATCCTAAAGGGGCCCATACACATACGAGTCTGGTTCAGCGAGCTTGACTCGGGAGGCGGGCTCGGATTAATTTCACCACAAACGCACGAACTGACTCCCAACCTTTCGACCCACACACGGACGAGTTTGGCTCATTGCAACCCGAGACTAGTCGGACTCGCGAGCCAGACTCGTACGTGTATGGGCCTCTTAAGGATCCAAACATCTTGCTTGCTACTCGCTACGAGCTTGTTTTCGTCCTGGCCTACTCCTTGATCCCGCAAATGAGGCGGTATGTTTCTCGAAACATTAGTAATTTTCTGCATAATACACGGCGTTGTTCTTTGAAATGTACCAAAGTACTTTTCCGCTGAATAAGTTAGTATTAATTGCATATTTGTTAGTAGTTGGACCGTCAGAGTTCCTGGCTACAAATTCAGAGGTCCCGAGTTCAATTCCCGGCGCTACAAGATTTTCTGAGAAGTAGTGGGTCTTGAACGGGGTGTACGCAGCCTCGTGAGGGTAATTGAGGAGCTATTTCAAGGAAATAGCGGCTCCGGTCTAGAAAACCGAAATTAACGGCTGTGGGGATCTGTAGCGCTGACCACGCGGCACTCTCTATCCGCTAAAGTTGGCACTAACTTCGCCGACAAGCGGCGGTCACTCGGTCAGTATAGTTCGCTTGCAGACTACAGGCCACGGACCTTTTTTGTTTATTAGTATATGAGTTAGCGATAAGGAACGCAATTGACCGACTGAACCAAGCCCGTGATATATCTATGAAACTTCCGAAACGCTTTGATTTGGATCTGAAACAAAATTGTTTTGCATTTCAAGGAGAAAGACCGCTCTTGAGGTATGTACTTAGTTGTGAAGCACTGCTTCACTCTTCTGAATGACATAGTCCAGTTTCTCTTCTATCTAAGATATGTCACTGCAAGACTTAGCACATTTGTCATCCAAACGTATCGCTATCTAGGGGGGCTCTGACATCAGTTGCCTAAAAAGCTGTGGTCATCATTCCTAATAGAAGAGGGAGAAATAGAATTCTTTTTGTGTATTTAGCTCGTAATGTTATTTATGTTGTATTGCCAGAGGATATAAATTATCTGAGAACCTAACTGAGCACGGGAGAAAACAAAGAGAGGAACTTGCGAAAGAAGAAAAAACAAACAAGATTGAAATAAGAGGCGGTGGTGCTATTAATGGCAGTATTTATACATGGTATGACTGCTAGACTAGTATGACTATTAGAAGTGATAGTCGTGGCAGTAGTCGTTGTGGTGGTGGTGGTGATGGTAGTGGTTGTACTAGCGGTAGTAGTAGTAATGACAGTAGTTGTGTTGTTTGTGGTAGTAGTAGTAATATTAGTAGCAGCCGCAGTGGTAGTGGTAGTAGTAGCAGCAGTAGTAATAATGATAGTCGTAATAGTAGTAGTTGCGATTATAGGCTGCTTAGCTACTTGCCGCCTGTTTACAGAGAGGACGAGAGCTGGAGGAACGAAGGAACAAGGAAGAATATTGAAAGAGACAAAAAGATTAAATTTTATATTAAGTGATTGGTGACAAGTGGTTTAGTGACACTGTACCAACTACTGCATTTATTTCTTGGTAGTGGCATTAATAATTAATGAACCATGTAGATTGAGTTTTTACCGTTTGTTTTTACACTAAATTAGGCATTTAAAATTGTCGTGTAGGGAGAGTAACGAAGACTTGTGCAATGACTAGCAGTTCAGTTCAGTTTAAAATTTTCTGTTCGTTGAACGTAAAATTCTATGCGTGTGTTGTTTCGCATTGTAGGTTGTCCTTCAACCAGGTTCGCTGTTATGCTATCTGGGAGTAAATTACCACGTGTATTACTAAGTTTGGGTTATTTGTTATTTATGACACGCGTAGCGTAAATGTTTGAGGCACTATGCTACAAGCCGAAAGGTCACGGAATCGAATCCCCATGAGGTCATTAGATTATTTTCAGTTTACCTAATCCTTTCAACCGCACTATGGCCCTGGGGTCGTCTCAGCTTCTAACAGAAATGTGTGCCAGGAATTTTTTGGGGGCTAAAATGCGGCCGGTGCCTAAGACTGACAACCTCAACCTCACCGCCATCTGTGAGCCGAATGTCTAGAAAATATGGGAGCTTCGACGTCTCACAACATATAAGCCTCCACGACCTGTTACAGGGATAGCTTTACCTCTTTAAACTTTTTATGACAATATTATGAAGATATTTTGGTATTAATTGGATTTTTATTCAATGTCTGAAATGAAGGAACTTTGATTAATGTTCTCTCTCGGCTATCCGCTTTGTAGACAAATATTTCCTGTGTAATCGTGACGGTATCCTGTTTCCTGCCGTCTAGCCGATGCAGTTGTAACGTTTCATTTTGACCACATTAATCAGCGTGGTGCCCTACAGATGTTTAAATGTTGGGAGTGATATCGTTGTTATTGGGATGAACAACTATTTGAATATGGATGGGATCAGGAAATGGAAACCAAACACTAAAATCTCTGTACTTCGTCCCATTACGTTAACACGGCACTATAAACTCTGCATCATTGATAATCATATTAGGTGTGGGTTAATATGACATTTATGTTAACCACAGAACTGGCAGGAAGTGATTGCAAGCACAAAGACGAGAATGCTGACGATGGATTCCGCTGTTAATCAAAGGAACAGTAATATGTCAGCATTGTTTCAACTCTGTTCGTATGTAAGTGCACCCTTCATCTCCGTGACGACATAGGCGTGCTTGTAAACAGAATGCTTATTTATAAAAGGGCTCGTCAATATGTCGCATATTGTAACAACCAGATACAATATTTACGGCAGTAAGAAAACATCTGTTATTATTTTGTATAATTCGTCTTTAGAGGTTTAGCCGAGTAATATATTAAAACTGTTCCACATTTCGGCAGTAATTACAGCCGCCATCTTCAGGGTGAATGAAGCAAAACAAGAAAGTGGATTGTTGTATGGGTTTTGTAGTGAGAATATTGATTGTGACGTGGAGCGTAATGCTGTCCAGTGGGAATGTAGGATGCAATTAGTGGAAAGGTTCGGATTAAGACAGACGGAGCAGACTTTGTCTCAATATACTCTGCTGTTAAGCCCTGGAAACTGAAGTTGCAGAAAATTTGAAGGCGGTACTATTTATTCTTTTTTGAGAACTGCAGTCTTCTAAGAAATCTGTTGTAAATTATGTATACATTTTGATGTAGCTGCCATGCCAAGAACATTGTTAGGAATGATGTTCCGAAATTCTTTTATTTGCTGACTTCTCGCTCTGTATGTCTTTCGGTTTCCGTTTTTGTGTTGGACTTTTAATTGTTGATTATGTCCACTGCGTGTTAACATGCCGAATTGTGGGCGATGAAAGCTGAACACTACATGTAGCATGCAGCCTTCTTGCTTTCGTAAGATAAACATTAATATCCTCCTGATACTTCAGTATGTTTTCCTTTCACAAGGGAAAAAAGTAGGCTTATGAGATCGTCATGCGTTATATGGACATTCTTCAGTTTTCGGAGCAGTTGGCCAATTTCCACGAAAATTCGTAAGAACGTGGGAGTTTTTTATTAGTCTTAGTGGTGTAGACTGAGTCCACTTGGTACTGCGGCCACTACTGGCCTACTCTACCAGCCCCAGATGAGAGATGATGGTGATTGTGGAGCAATTGGTGAATGAAGATGGGCAGGGGAAAACGAAGTACTCGGATAGGACCTGCAGCAGCCTGCATTCCACATAAACTGACCCGGGCTCGAACCCGGTCCGCTGCGGTGGGAAGCCAGCGACTAACTGCCTTAGCTATGACACGGCCAACGTGAGGGTTTACTTTCCAATAATAATTAATAGCAACATGGCGAACGCGTGATTTTCTGAAATGAAAAAGACGCTGACGCCACTTAGTGTGGAGTCCCAAAATTATATATGACAATAAGTTTTCCATAAATATGCAAGTTTTGAGGAATCAGATGAAAAATTAAACATGACGGCCATATTAAACTATTTTACTTCTTGGTTTCGTGGTGATGAGTAATGGACCTGCAGAGTGAGATACGTGAAATTTAGTATGGAGATATACTGTATGTGGTTCATAAATATGTACATGGGATGTGTAAATTGTTGTATGTATGTAAGTAGTCAGAAACATGGGACGCGGTTATATCCGACAGATCTGTGTTTAGATAATAACTTTTTGATAAAAGAAAATTAAAATAAAAATAATAATAGTAAGAGGTAAAGTGGAAGGGAGGGTTGTTTTAATTTTCTGTTCATTTTGTTTTGTCTTATTTATTTACTTTTTAAAATACTCTTCTTTTCATGTTGTAGGTAAATAGAAAATTGTATTTCAATAATCACTTCTGCTTTGAACTTCTTATTTAAATATGGGCCTATATATGCAGTATTTTTTTTGTTATGGTTTTTTAGTTCGAACATTTTCAGCAGGTTCCTAACAGCGATATTTCATGTTATGACCATTGCCGGTTTGTTTTCTTTTTGTTCTCAAGTGCTCATTATTGCGTGTCTGCTGATAGCTCTGCTCCTCATTTCTTCAGCAAATCCCTGTTAAATTAGGTCCTCAGTATAAATGTATGTACGTATTAAGTTCTTTTCATTTGATATCTGCTTCTGTAAATTGGATTTTTCGTTCAGATTAGATTAATGGGCATTCCATTTATTTTCGTTTTTAAGCTTGTCTCCATATGCAGATCAATGTTTCTGCTTGCGTACTCTCTCTGCACCGAAATCACGTGACGGTACAGTGACGGAGACTCTTTGAATACATATAAACGTATACACGTATTCGAAAATAATTCGTGTCGAAATCTGTCTTGATAAAAGTGAATACGCGAAACATCAGTGGAAGGCACTAAAAAAGCAATTAATTTTTAAGTATGAGAATAAAACATATGATAATTATAATTTTATTGGATCCATAAATAGGCCTACTTTATTGAAGCTTTCGCAGCATAACCTTATGCATGTCTCTTTTTATCAGCTGTGACAGGAACAGGTGGAATGGGAAGTGTGTTTCAAATTACCTTATTTTCTGCTCTTATGGTTACATTTTCTGGAATATACAGTGCGTACAATCAAGTGCGCGCCGCGGCTGCAATTTGCCGTGAGTCATACCACCGCAGAACGGATGCAGTCGCGGGGAGGAGTTGCAAT
>NW_019719358.1:1273333-1334390 GCF_002891405.2 Cryptotermes secundus
GTCCAGTAAGTCTAAAATAGTAATTATATCTTCTTGAATTACTATATGGCCGCCTCTGTGGTCTAGTGGTCAGAGTTTCTGGCTACAGATCCAGAGGTCCCGGTGCTACAGAGTTTTTTGAGAAGTAGTGGGTCTCGAACGGGGTCCACTCAGCCTCGTGAGGATTATTTAGGAGCTATTTCAAGGAAATAGTGACTCCGATCTAGAAAACCGAAATTAACGGCCGTCGGGGTCCGTTATGCTGACCACGCGACACCTATCCGCAAAAGTTGGCACTAACTTTGCCGACAAGCGGCGGTCGCTCGGTCGGTATAGTTCGCTTGCAGACTACAGGCCAAGGAGTGTGTGTGAACTGCTGTATACAAGTAGAATGGAGGTGACATAGTCAATTTTAATAGATCAAGTAATCGTACTGATAGAAGTGAGAATGAGCAAGGCTTGACTGTGTCGCATATGATTAGAGCAGGGGACTTCCTGAACGCGAAGCTGAAATGTAAGTTCTGCTACGAATTCCCCGGATGTGCAAAGAAACGTGATTATGCTGAAATTCATGGCATTCTTGTAAGGCATTATGCCGCCAAGGGATGCGATCGGATGTGCTCTGAAATCATCAGTAGTTTCCAGATAGGACTGACAGCGTGACACACGCAAACGTATTTCATAGCGTGCGTTGTTTTGGAACTGCTAAGGATTCGTTTAAGCTCAAATAGGAACGTGCAGTCGGTGAGCTCTTGGAACTTATGAGAGTAATATTCTGTCCATATATAGCTGGCATGATCCAATAAAGTTCTATATTTCAGTCATTATCATTACGTGTTATGTAGTCCCTAGTTATCATGTTCTTGTTGCCACTCCTCATCTTCGTTTGTTTGTTTGTTTGTTTGTTTACTTTCTGTATTAATGTGTTGTTTCCTCAAGTGCTTGCCTGTATTTGTCTTTGATTTTATGTTTGTCCTCAATGTAAATTACCTGTATCTACACTGTGTTGTGTCTGTAATTGGCTTTGTGGCTGTTGGCTAGGCACATAAATAATAAAGGATTGAACTGAAGTATCATCATTATGATAATCATCATCGTCGTCGTCACCACCCGGGAGCGCGCATGTCTTCTGAGACTAAATACTCACGTTGTTCTTTATTGTCAAATACTTTCAGTTTCTGGCCGTGTCTTGTACTTTTGGCTAAAAGCCATGAGCCCTCGACGTACCAATGTTTGGTTCGAAAAGACCACCTACTCGCAGTCATTTGTTCATCATCCAAGGTAATCTACCCATCTCATCCCACGCTGTAGGCTACATACTAAGCAGTTGATGCAAAGTAACAAATGAAATGTGTGCGCGATTTGAGGTTTTCACGTCGGTGACTATGGGATATGATAGGTGGAGTCTGTTAGCTGTACCAGCGTTTCGGAGGAACGTCCCATCTCCATCTTATACTCTGAAACGTCTGTAAACTTCTAGCAGACTACATGGCTTTATTTGTCAGAAGACAAAAATCGTCAAATCGGAACTTCATAATTGAAGAAGTTAGAATACAAATAAATTTAAATTTATCCCGGAAGTAATAGCTTTGCGATAAATTGAAACCCACAGCACAACATAATTTTGATGCTGACTGCTTTAGGCAGAAACATCAGAAATGATAGAATGAAGGTTACTCGCAGGTGTACATGGTTAGTAAGAAAGTGAATGCTGAAGTGTGTAGAAACCTTAAGATCCATAATATGATCCAAGAGATGAAAGACGCGAAGGTAAAGGCGGAAATGCCACGTAGATATGTAGAATGTGTGGAAACATGGCCTACCTAGAAACCAACGCTTTGGATTGGGGTTCTGGGGCTGCCGGTTCTAGGCCGCTTTGTAGGCTATTCGACTAGTGTGTCTTACGGTTTTCTTCATTTTCCCCGTACGAAATACTGGATAGCCTGAATTAGGTAACGGCAACATTCTCATATTTCACTATTTATTTAGCGTTCATGACAGCATACCCACTCATTGGCGTCCGTACGCGTTCAGAGCAACAAATCAAAGTAGGCCTGCATTTTGAAAATAATTGAGAGCGCAGTGCTTGCGAACCTTTACTCGTGAATTTGTATCTTCCTCTCCCTTAGCTAAAAACCGAAAGATCAGAGTATACATACACGTACACATAATTATACTTCTTATTTCATATTGGAACTTCATAACATGTACTCTTCGCCAAGTATAATTGGAATGATCAAGTCAAGGAGTGTGAGATGGGCAGGGCATGCAGCATGAATGGGGGAGAAGAGGAATGCATACAGGATATTGTAGGAAAGCCGAAGGAAAGAGACTATTTGGAAGACCAAGACGTAGGTGGGTGGAAAATATTAGATCTTAGAGATCTTAGAGAGATGGGGTGGGATGGTATGGACTGGATCGATCTGCCTTAGGATAGTGACAGGTGGAAGGCTCTTGTGAACACGGTAATGAACTTTCGCGTTCCATAAGATGCTGGAAAGTTATTGAGTAGCTGCACAATTGGCGGCTTTTCAAGAAGGGCTCGGCCCCCTGTGTGAATTCCATATGAGACCTGGAAGGAAGTGGTTGTTGCCGGTTTCAGATTATCCTTACATTCTGTGGTAAGACGGAGGTAAACGACTAAACATCAGTAAAGGTAACATATAACATTGGGAAGTTTTGAATCGGGTTCCGTGTTCTCTAACCCCAAATGAAAAAATAAACGTATTTTGCAATTGTTGAGAATGAAGTGCTGAGGAGAATATTATACCTGACAGGCAGAAAATAGTGAGAGAAAGGCTGTATAAAGACGTAATCAGTATTGCTTAGAAGTTAGTACCTTTGTGTAACTCGATCTACGTTATATCGTCTACTGAACTGCCATTATTCAGAATAACTTATGTGTCAATGTAATTCCCGTTGACCGTCCAACGGAAAGTATCTTCCTTTTTTATATAAACTGCTTCATAACCTTATTTTAATTGTAACACGTGCTTTAATTGTGAGGCCACATTTATGCCTGTTTACATGGTGTGACGGTGGGATATTAGCGTTCGGGGTTGTAAGCCTCCTAGGCAAGCATACATAGACATGGAATTCTGGGGTGCACTGTACCAGCTGCAAACATAATTTAATTTGGAGTGATATTCTGAAATGTTGTTATGGTGATGTGGATCGCGACATATTTCATGGCTCAATCGTTGCATTTTCCAGTATGCAGTGAGATGTACCACGAAATTATCGTAGGATACCCGCTCATCTGGTCGTAAATTTTCGGAGCACACTTGCATTTACTTCTTGAGAGAAAGTAATTTGTTTCTTATCTTCATTCCTCCTTTCTTTTATCCGTTTGATACATTTATTTCTTTTCCTCCTCTCTTCTATATTTCTTTCCCATCCCGTTTTATTGTCCATCCTATTTCCATCTCAGTCCCCCTTCCTACCACCCTCACCTTCATGTTAGAACCGTTTATGCAAATGTCTGCGAAAACATGATTGTTACGGGATAACCACAATTAAACGTGTTATGAAGGTACGTACTCCGTCATGTCAACGTCCTTTCTATTTTTTTTTATTGCTAGTGGGGTGGGACGAAGTCCCTTGTACTGCGGCCACTTCTGGCCTCTTGTACCAGCCCCAGATGATAGATGAGGGTGATTGTGAAGCAATTGGTGGAATGAAGATTGGCCGGGGAAACCGAAGTACTCGGAGAAAACCTGCCCCAGCGCCACTTTGTCCACTACAAATCCCACTTGACCAGACCCGGGATCAAACCCGGGCCGCCGCGGTGGGAAGCCAGCGACTAACCGCTTGAGCTGTGGCGCGGCCAACGTCCTTCCTAAAGTTCTCGCTCTCTGTGGTCACAGGGAAACAAAACTCCAGTGCATACATACGTACATACATACATAGATGCATACAGCGGCCTTTGTAATTATAGTTGACATGAATGTACGTACAAATGTTGTCCTGTGATGGGTCGAAGCAGTTTGCGTGTTAACCCCGGTCTAAGACACTGAGAACAACCAGGTCCTCTGTTCACCGTTTTGTCGAAGGTGTGTGTCCTCGATAGTGATATTCATTCATTCATCTGTAATCCGTCAAGACGACAGGTTCACAGTCTCTTCCAAAACAGTTCCTCCACATGATGCCATCTAGAGCTTTCTCCTTCAAATGAAAATACCCTCTTCTGTCCCCAAGGTCATCCAGCATCTTCTTACGTCTTCTTTTTCGTCTTCTGGTCACTCTATCCGCCCATCTATCTTTCCTTCAGTAACTTCTTTTAGAAGGCAGTTACCGCTAAAATATGACCAATCCAATTAGCCTTCCGTTTTTGTACTTCGTGAGTGATATACAAGTATACAATTAAACTGATCAGTAGATTCTTCTGGGTTCCTATGTTACAGACGTAAAGTAACGATTCCTCATTTAATTGCTGATCGCACGGTGACCATTAACACTATGTGGAATACCACGTCCCGGTTCTGTAGGTGAACAAACTACACGGCTGTTTTAATCATATGACCCAGAAACAGAGGACAATAAAACACGAAAGTTTCGCATGAAGCCGTTTCATAATATCAGAATATTTGTTTTTCCCGCAGTCGAGAGTAGATACGCAGTATTACACAGTGTTGGTTTTGCTGACAGTTCTGTGGGGACAAGGTTCGTTATACCCATAGCTTCCTCTATTATTACATATAATGTGACTAATTATGTAGCGTATGGAAGACGAAGTAATTTGTAATTTATTGGATGATTAGAGCACAATTAAGTAATTTAAGCACAATTCGCGTTCATTATATGAGGAAATTTGTTTAGACTTCTGAAAATTAACGGTTCGCCAGACACTAGTATCCTTTGTATTGGTTTCGTTATACCCTATACATATTACTAGTTTCGGTCTTACTATTAGAAAGATAATCTACGTACATAATACAAACATTTGCATGTGTTGGTAATCAAGATACGGGATGCAGTTATTCTTCCTCTTACAAAGAAAGAATGTCTCTTAACGTATTACAAGTTAATGTATACCTAGTACTATATTCATCAATGTGTTACTATTGGTGATCAACATATTGTCATTCGAGATGGTTAACATTTCATTTCACCATGATCCTTTTCTTTGATTTGTCATGGGTATACTTGACGCAGCTTAGTTGTCTTCAAGTTGGTAATACTGTCTTATTCCTTATCACTGTTTCAGGCAATGGGTATCGCTTATAGGCTCTGTGCAATCCGAAATATACTATATATATTGTGACGTGGATGGCGCAACGGGAAGTAGAGGTCACGTGAACTCTGCGTTTCCTCGAGTGACGTCACATACCCCCACTCCTTCCACCAGTACGCAACGCTCGGTGGGCGCCCCCCTCCCCCGCGGTGACGTAGCAGAGGAGCGGCTGTGTTGTTACAAAGGGATACTGCAGTTGTTACGCAGCAGGCGAAAACTCTCGACAGCGTTGCTACCAACACCGGTAAACACGGGGTCACGCAACAAGGAAGCCTGTGCAACGACTGTTGCTAGGCAATCGGTAAACACGGCGTCAGGCAACAGCGGTACCTATCACATAACTGTTTTCTGTTTTGTCCGTGCCGGGGCTAAATAAGGAGTAGCGAACACTATTCAGTTAGTAACCCATGTGAAGGCGGTGTCGAATACCTCCATCGTGACCCTGCGAGTCGTAGGAGACGACGAAAAGGAAAGTCTCGAATCTGAGACTGTAAAATATGGTAGCAAGTCCCAAGGACTCGGACCCGAGAAATACTGCGCTGGCAAGGGCCAGCAGCATATAAAAAGACAGACCAGCCCTCTCATCAGAGAGGGCGCCCAACAAAAACCAGACCGTAACTGTCAAACAGTAAAAAATATCTGGTCATGATCCCCAGGTGGAGCTCGACACCAAGACTTAATGACAGACTGACTGACCGTCAGTCGCAATGTGACTTTGACTTGATTCAGTTAGTGAGTAGTAAATGATTAGTTGCCGGTCACGGTAGCCGAGCGGTCTAAGGTATGCACTGTCTTCGCTCGCTCGGAAGCCGGGATCGTAGGTTCGAACCGCACTCAGGGCATGGAAGTTTAGTTTGTGTGTGTGCGTTTTTCTGTGTTTGTGTAGAGGTAGAGGCCTTGCGACGAGCTGATCACCCGCCCAAGGAGTCCTACCGAATGTGTAAGATCGAGAAAAACCGAAGTGAACGGAGAAGTTCATGGAGGTAGGCCTAGGCCCACTGGGGCTGTAGTGCCAAGGAAAAAAAAAGAATGATTAGTTAGTTAGTTAGTTAGTTAGTGAGTAGTGAGGATTGAGCCAGTTACGAGTGAGTGTTTAGTGAACCAGTTAGTTGAAATATAGCAGCAGTCGCGGGAAGAAGGCCCGAACGCGTTGTTGGAAGATTTGATGTGATAATCTGTGATAGTGCGCGATAAGTGAGAAGTCAACCAGTGAAGACTTACTCTGTGCCTTCAAGACTCTGTGTGTGCTGTAGTACAGTTATATTGGGAGATACTTGTATAGCTCCCGCGTTATCAATACGTGGAGACTACCGAAGACAGAGTGAATAGATTATTGTGCAGGGTTTATAAATTGGTAAACCCGCAGCTGTGTTATAATTAATTGTAGTTACGATTTGTAGGTTGTTAAATAAACCAATTAACAATCTGAACGGTGTCTTCAGTGGCTAAACAGGTTACAATATATATTTGTTCTCTGTTTACTGATAACCATCGGATTTCAAATGAGTGTGACATTATTAGATGATCCTGTAGAGCACTTATATATTATTATTTTGACTGGCATATAATACATGCATTTGTGTGACAACCGCCGAAAATTTACTGCGAAATTATATGTGCTTTCATACTGTTAATTTCCACTTCTTTCTTCTGTATTTCTTTCCAGTTCTGCGTTTTATCGAATTGTGCGTTGAGGCCGTCGTTTAATTCCATCTTATACAAATAACACACAGAAATATTTAATGGCGAATCGTTCCCTTTCTATATAAGAGTATATGAGTCATAAAAGTAATCCGGGTTCTTTATTGCCACACCTTGTACTGCATTTACACATATCATCATCTGAATATCATTGCTCAAGAATGAACACGGTGCACTGAAACAGATGCGGCAAAGGAACCTGACGACAAGATCTAGAAGTTTGTGACGACGGTACATTAATACAAATATTATGTTTCTGCACATTGTCCATCGTCTTGCCTTCATCTGAAAACAGTCCTAAATGAACAGGACGGAATTTAGATAAAGACAAGACAGTGGATAATGTCCAAAATCATAATATTTGAACCTGACGATATTCAAAATTATTTAAAGCAATGAAATTTTATTTTAATTTTTAAATTACTGTTACAAAATTAATGAACATTGGATGCCATTTTATTCCACATTTCATTGCATCTGTGTTTATTTCGTTTTGGACAGCACATCACTAAGACGTTGCCCATTATTCCGTACACACTGTTCCAACGTCGTTTCTCATGTTTCCCGTTGCTCGCCTCGCCATGTTTTCTGGTATCGCCGAAATTTGCTTCCCAATTTTGATCTTGAGGCAATGTCCGTAGTCAAGTGATGTACACTTTCGTTTTGAGATACTCCGAAAGGAAATAATCACAGGCAGAGAGATCAGGTGAACGTGCAGGCCATGGAAGCTCGCCGAGCAGTGAAATGACGTGCTCCGGAAATGCTTCCCGAACGACCACAATGGATGCTCTCTCTGTATGGGCAGTTACACCCTATTGCTGAAACTATATGGTCGAGAGCTCAGTTCTGGTGTGAGGAAGTTCCGTAACGTTTCAACATAACGAGCAGATGTGGCCGTCACTACACGCCGTCTTCATCTTCAAGGCAATAAGGGCCTATATCTCCGAAGTTTGCCACTCCACACCAATCAGTCACGTGTGTACCGTGAAGAGGCCGTTGATGGAGCTGCTATGGATTTTCCTCTGCCCCGTAGCGAATATTCTGTTTATTGACACAGCCAAGTGTGCTTCATCTGTCATCGTCGGACAAAATTCCGATTAACGCTCAGTTACCGTGCTGCGGTTTGCCACGTCATGATCGTTTAACTCCTGCACTACACGATAGAATATGGATGCCTTATCCCGCTGCCCATCACGTGGACTCTGAACTTGACGTTTCCTGTCGGCTGGAGCCTTCCGAGTGCTGACTGATGATGCACTTCAAGGAGCGGTCTGTTTGTCAGTTAAATGTCGATACACATTTCTATTTGGGCACTCCTTTGAAGGAAGCAGAAAAAACTATGCAGCAAACGTGTAGTCTTCCAAAAAAAATGTTTAGGGTTGCAAGTGGCGATGGGGCAATTCTTTCTGTATTTGTGTTTGTCCATCATCAGGTCATCCTATCTTATTTTCGTTGAGAGCTTTTTTATAGAACTGGGAGTTGCAGAACCCAAATCTGCTCAGCATCCGTGAGGTTTCCTACTATGTTAATTCAGCTCAGTCTTCTGTGCATTTTTAAACCCCGATTTTATATACGTGATCTGAAGAATAAAATCTTGTCTGATGTGATTCCAAGGCATTCGACCTCATGTTCCCACAGTATGGCGTGGCTCAAGAGTTTGTTTCTGGCAGAAGCCTCTCATAGTCCTACAGTTTGAGTATGCTATATCATCGCATTTGGACAGTCCCTTATTGAACCAGATCTCAAGGACCTATATCGTTTGCTGCAGTTTATTCCGAGATAGTTTTCTTTTAAAACTCTAGGCGTAGATGCACATAATGCAGCATAAATTTGCAAATTTGTGTTCCGTCTGTGTCCGAAGGGAGTGCCGTTGATGCAAACGTTATACAAAACCGGGTCACCACACGTATACTTCTTTTGAGATTCCCTCTCTGGTTTACTGATGTCAGACGCGACGTTTCTGGTTATTGTATAATAATTGGAATTTTCAAGGTAGTTGCGAATAAATTTTATCGTTGATAATGAGACGTTATTGCTACGTAATTTTTATTAAGCCATTGTGCCGAACTTAGTCGAAGGCCCGCTCGATGTCTTGATATAGCGCTACGTTTGCTTTGTAATTGCTGAAGCCTTAAATTATACGTTTGTCCCATAATAGGAAAGTCGTAGAATACTTGGCCTGAAACCCGTCCTCATCGTCTCTGATCGTCAATTTCAGGTGGAGAAAATTCTGCAGGATTTATTTCTAGAAATGCTCTCCAAAAATTTGGTAATCACGCTTAGTAAGCTGCGCGGTATGTGACTTTTAGGGGGGGGCACGTCAGTACTTTAGCCATTGCCGTTAGTTCGGGAACTGGTTCAGCTTGACTGAGGTATTAAGAATATTTGAAATGATTTGGGTGACTTTGTTGAGGAGTTACTGCAAGATTCTCGTTGAATGTTATCGCTTTCTGCACCTTTTCATATTTCCGGGTGCTTAATTTTCCACCCTAATGGCATCCAAGCTGTGGTGGGGGATCTCATGCCTTATGCGCTCGCTGGTATATTGTCGCTACGAAGTTGTAATTCGTAAAAGTGTTGTTAGGTGTGAATATTTCTGCGAGCGTATAATTGTGCCCATTATGAAGTTTATATTAATAGTCAATATACTAAATAGCTGTGGGATTCACGACCCAAGTTCCATTCCTGGTAGGGACATGGGTTCTTCTCATTACTGTCCGTTCTGTGCCGGCTCTACGATCCCTCTGATGGGTTCCGACGGCTCCTTCCCTGGGGATGAAAGCATTGCAGCACGGTGCTGATTGCTCGCCTTCATCTTATGCCAAACTGAAGAATACATGGCGTTTGCTTCCACTTCTGCATATCTCTTTGTGACCTGGCGCTTAATTAACTATTAAGTGTAAAACTAATCACATATCTCTTTTAAGTCTTCTATGTAGGTTTCTTTAATATTGTTTTTAATGGGATCACCACTTTACTTACTACTACTGCTGCTGCTGCTGCCACTGCTACTACTACAAGTGCTCCACATCCTCCTCCTCCTCCTCCTACTACTACTACTACTACTACTACTACTACCACCACTGCCACCACCGCTCCTTAAAGCTACAGAACTGCATTCATACAGGTCAAGTTCTGCAAGCTGCAGATCAGTGGATTCAAGCTGAAATAGCGTGGCATCACTGACGATCCAATTACTGCAGTGAAGGAGGTCATGTGCTGGATGAAAGAGTAGACGGGTCGCCGACTGGTTCGGGTGAATGAGCTTCTCTTTAATTCGCAAAATCACGTGATCGTTATATTGGTGCTGTGATGTCCCTCCGTTTCAATATGACATGTCTTTAATTTCAGAAATTCCATAGAGCTAACTATATACACATCATGCTAGTTACATACTACTAAACCCGGAGACAGTATTATAAGCTTTTTTTCGTTCTCAGAGCAAGCAGGAGCTATTATGTTTCATGTATTTTATTAACACATTGCACATGCGGTGTGCTTCGTATGGGGTACGAGCAGATTTCTCTAACGTTATATAACCGAGTTTCCTTCCCTAAAGTTAAATTAAATACTGAGTACAAGTCTATAGCGAAACTGTATTTATTTATAATGTATTTACGAAAATTTTGAATGTTTCCATATATTTTACTCCGAAATTTCGTCTTGAAAGTCTGCAAAGGAACACAATGTACGCTAAATATATTTAAATTATTTAATTTATGTATTTAAAAACTTACTTTGCCTTTGGTTCCTTGCATATGTAGTTACGTCGCAATAGACGCAATAGTTACAGTACGTGTAGTTGCCGATATTACTAGAAATTTAGGAAGAGTAATAGTTTCTAATATTTTGATGTATATTATCACCATTACGTTATAAAAACAGCGTTTGTTTGTATTTTGTTGCTATTGTCATGCTTGCATTCCAGCATGTCCATAAAACGAACATATATTCGCCCCACACTCCCACTTTTTTATTCCTTATACTCGGCCACAACACGAGGGACGCGCAGACTGAAAATTTCGGGAGGAGAGTGTCAGTTTGTGTATATTGAAATTTATGAACCAGTTCGATTATCCTATCAAAAGAATTACTGGCCATGAATGCAGGGACAATGAAATGAGGACTATTTCGGGCTAACCTGGAATGTTGAGAATTCCAAGGTGCAAGGAACGCATGTGGACACTGGGAACGCGGGGACAGATTACATCTTTCAAGTTTTGTAATTTAGGCGGCATCCATCAGTGTGTAAGAGCCACTTGTCGCTCCTGCAGCTGCACAGGTAAAAAGTAAAAAGTAAAAGTGAAAAAGTAAAGGTATCCCTGTAACAGGCCGTGAAGGCCCATAGGGTTGTGAGATGTTGAGGTTCCCACATTATCTAGACAGTCGGCTCATAGATGGCGGTAAGGTTGTCAGCCTTTCTCGCCGGGCGCCCTTTACCCCCAAGAATATTCCTGGTACTCATTTCTGTTAGAGGCTGAGTCGACCCCAGGGGCATAGTGCGGCTGGAAAGATTAGGTAAGCCGATATAGAAGGAAAAATATTATGAAATTTGCCAACTCTACCGCAGTCGAGCTGGGCATTCAAGTAGCGAAATTGATCAAATGGAGAAAAGAACATGTCGGTGTTTCAACCGTCGGACGTATTTTGTTATTGAATTTACAGATTTAATTGCATTAAAGCTTATTCTGCACTCCTGTTCAGGATCTGGTGTTATTTCCACTGTACTCCACACATGACACATTTGGTCTGACCTCTGAAATTAAGGAGACACACAGACCCTCCTACCACGTGAATGTAACAGCCCACGAGGGGGATCGCAACCCCTTCCCTCTCCGGGGCTGTATCCCGGAGCTTTTCCTGCAGCCCGTTCATCGTCCCACCCAATCTGCAGCCAAACGAATGCTGGACACCCCTCCTTTTAATTACTAAGTATGTGTTGCATCTGTTGAATTCGTAGCGCTGTGCGCAGTCCGTTGAAATCATATTGTTGTTTCGTTTAGCCTCTGTGAGAATAGATCATACTAGACAGATAATTTCATGCTATATAAAACTGGATTTAAATTATATAAAATATTTAGAATGAAGATTGCGTGAAAGTAGATCGTTTAGTTGAATTTTATGTGACAGTACATCCGTTGAATTCACAGCGGAGGTTGTCTGCAGACTAGCTGCAATTGTCAATATAGTTTTTGTCCAACGTTGTCTAACATAAATGGCTCCTTCGTATCTTTTGCCATTCAGAAGGTAAAGTACAAATCCTATTGAGTATATACGTATATTGTTCCTTGGCTACTTTCCTTATTTCGAATAAATGAAAAAGGATCATGAGATCAACTTCCCGTCTGTATGTTTTATCCCTGTAACTTTGCTAGGCAACAGCTCGGTAAACACTTACCCGCGACAACTAATAAAGGCACAATAATAGCAGATCTTTTGGACGCGGCGTTTTCTAAACCGTCCGTGTCGTATAAAATATTCAATACGTAGTGAAAGAAGAGCAAGCTGTTGTTTCGAGCTAATTCCACGACTCCCAAGTCACGAGATACAATGATCATGAGTACCGCGGGACTCGGAAACAAGAATGGCTATTGGAGAGGCCACCTGCCGGCGATTACTTCTTCTCAGAACTTATTGTTAGTTCTGTGTGTCGTTATGGCTTCTTCTTTTATCGCACGCGCGTATAAATGTATAACTTTAATCTCTGTTGTTTAGTCTGGTTTATTTACTTAATGTTTCTTCCTCTCATATTCCCCCGTGTTCTTCTACCTGTGTTTTCACGTTCCTTTTCGTTTACTTGTGTACTGTTTGTCTCATCTCTCCCTGTCTTGCCAATATAGGCCAGTATCTCGTGGTTTTTATACGTGTCAACAGATTCCATAAAGAGTTTTCATGTTCTGTTGTTGGAATTTATGTTATATTACTGCTTACGTATTTTTGGCTACAAGTGCGAGGCATAAGAACTGAAAATTCTGTAAGTAAGAAGAAAAGTTTGTTATTTTGAGATCTTTTCCAGGCGTACCAAAGCATTTGTTTTGTATTTTATTCTTAAATTTGTGTGTATATGCCCAGGCTTCCCAACTACAACAGGTGTCTGGTCTGGTATATGTCATATGTAGGTAAAGTCTGATGACAAGGGAGAGATTGCTGTATTATCCGAGGAGGGGTGCAGCTTTGAAATTCTTCTTTACGTCTTGTTGGCTGTGCTGTTTATAATTTCATTCAAGAGGAGGTTCTGATAAAAAGTAATTACTAGTTAATGAATGATATAGTGCAATTAATTCGGGTTCATGTCTGTATGGAGGTACGTTGCTATTATATGTTGAAATTATCTTTGAGCATGCGTCAATATCAGATCGTGATACAGACGTTTACAGTGTGTAAGAAGTTGCTAGATTCTGTTTTCAAAACAATGATATCCACCCCCGCCATGCCGAATTCTCACGACCGTGAATTGATTTCGTGTAGTCTGGTAGAAAGTTGCCAACTTTCCAGAGGAACCAGCCTTTACACCCTGAAGATATAGGCGCCAGGATCCTCCACCTTTCACATGATGGATTTTATACTGGGGAGTTTTATTAAAATTTGTCGACATAATTCAATTCTGGTCAAAATCGGGCAAAAGTAAAGGTCACTTCTCACGAAGACTCAAATGTAATTGTGAGAGAGCCCCGCTCTGCCCCCTACTCCGTTTATGAGAGTACATTGAGGTATCCATGGGAGCGAAGCTATGGTCATCCCATCCATTCATTTTTATAGAAATTTACTGATCTAAGCACAAGACGACGTCACAATCTCACAGTTAAAATTTATGAGTATCTGTTATCTTCTCTGAAGCGCAACTTCTTTCGTTCATTTCTTAATTCCCTTTTAATTAAAAAGAGAATGCCACTAAAATAATGTATCATTTTGTATGCATAAGACGTATATATTAAATTAGGACTGTGGACCTAAGTGGACAAAACATCGAAATGAAACACCTGGACGTGCCTCAGTGTTACATTATACTTAAATTTCTTATTGTGTTTATTTTAGATTTGGTGCTATTTCTTAAAATTTCAAAGGAGACGTGTAATTTCTGTGAACATTAACTTGAAACTTCTGAAATAGGCTAATCTGTAGCATACGTGCATTGATCGATTTTAACTGGCTCTCCTAAAGTGATGTCGATAGTAACTTATAGAGGATGTTGAATTTCCGTGGCATATGCCCAGTATTTTTCAGTTCTGCATATGCTGGTTTCGTATCGGTTTAAAATCATAGTATCCAAGTATTAAGTTTGACGCCTGTATGTTTCGGAACAGGCTGCTACACTGCTCAGCGCCACTGTTCCCTCCTTTGCCTATCCTGAATGATGGGGACAGGAAGCGGATAGTGAAGAAATGCTTGGAAATGAGAGGAAACGGGAGAGTACAGAAAAGATTTCTTCGCTATAGTACCATCCGAAATATACAGGGAGATTCTAAAGGTCGGGTTTTCCGTAGCCTATATTTGTCAAACCAGAAACAATAAACTAAAACTGCTTACGGAATATGAAAGTGTAACTCAAAGAGTTTTATTACGTCTAGAATCAATACTGCAGAATGCTAAAGAAATTTAACATGTGTGCCTTTCTTGGCACATGAGCAGTTTTATTTTATTATTTCCAATTTGAAAATTATAGGCCACGGAAACTCCGACAATAATTAAGAATAACTATTTATACTCTTATTAAACATTAGATTTTAGATTTGAGTTCGCTTGCTAGAATTTTTTTTTATTCTCCAACCTCGGAGCCAAATTTGTGATCTGAAAATATATGGAAAGAAAGTTTATAATCAGACAGGTCGTCCAGACCGGCTCTGGGTTCCACCCAACCTCCTATGCAATGGGTGGTCGGGGGGCTCTTTCCCCGGGGGTAAAGCGGCCCGAATGTGAGGTGACCACTCATCTCCAACTAGTGCCGAGGTCAAGAAAATTGGATCTAGACATCCACTCACCCATACGTCTTCATGGTATAGTATTTAATTAGTTAAGCACAGGGAAAACTTTATCTTAATCTTTACATTATCTTCTAATCGACTGAAGTATTTTGTCGGAGGTGAGGCATTAAACCTTTTAGATAATCATAGCTGAAGTTGCTCTAAAGGCTGTGAATTGTTACCGGCTGAGAGGCAAAATATTTCTCTTGAGGTACCCATACATACAGCATGTGCTGCATCCTGTTTTATACAGCAGTAGTATTTATTTGAGTGCAACACTGTTTCCAGCCGGTGGAGTTTCCTACCTAGAATGACATGACAGTTGTATCATATTGTAACGTGTTTGGAGTAGATACTTCCATGGCAACACGAGACAATATGCTTAGCGTTAATTTTCACTGTGAACCGGTGGATCTACTCGGTTTATGTGGAAAGTTTATGCTAAGTACGTGATAGAATTGTTGTCTCTAAAAACCGGACCTGAAGATGGTGCACACGTGTCGAAACATGTAATCCTGGACCTGCCGGAAATACTCTTGCATTGACAGAAATAAAATAAATGTTATATATAGAGTCGGTATATGCCTATATATGCAGATGTAAGTTTTTATGATTGTGAGTGTTTTATGCCGTTCTCACTCATTAACAGTTTCGACGTAGTGCTTGCACAGATGGAAGTTCTGTGTTCAAAACTATGCCATCTTAAGGTTAAGTAGGAGCATGCCGGTGTCACGGGTACAGCGGTAACATCGTGGACTTATATTTGGAAGGTTCGGTATTCGAATCTCGGTCTGCAGACCAGTTTTTCTAATTGAGATTTTTTGCGGTTTAAGTCGGTCTTTCCTGACAAATGTTGGGATAGTATCTCGTGTAGGCCACGGCCACTTCTTTCAGTTCCTTTATAGTTTATTACTGGCTAATTATCATTTCTTGCGACAACATGTAATCTGAGGTACTGGTACTATCGTAAGATAAACAAGACTCTGAAAGGTCGAGATGTTCTCAGTTCCCCGTTTCAACGGAGAAAGGAAAGAATGAAGGAAGGGTATGGAAGGGCAGAGTAGAGAAACAAAGGCAATGCAAGATACGAAATAAATTAATCCCCGTTGAATTTCAGCAAGTTATTTCGCGAGTTTCGTAAACCGCAGAAAACATTTACTGAAAGAAACTTAATGTGAAGCATTTCTCAATATGACGTTTATTTAACGAAGTTCAAAGAAAAACAATTTCTGACTCTGTAATATGATGTTTGTATTGTGATGGTGTTTTAAAAATATTTGTTTATTTGAAATAAATGTTTAAACCAGGATAACAAAGGGCCCCATTAGGGCACAACTTCCCACTGTTTTCCCCGTTCCGGTGATAACATTTTCAGCTTTCATTTTAGGGCTGTGTCCACGAACGGTTCGAGAATTTCACATAATTGTAATGACTTGCATAGCCACCGATGTGTGCATATTGTGACGTGATGGTTGAAAGCCAGAAAGTAGAGCTAGAGCCAGACGTCCGTTGATGAGCAACGGCTAAGTAAACACTAGTTTACAGCAGATAACAACGAACGAGTTGCTACCAGGTAACAAGTTGCTAAACACAAGATTCCCATGACAACAGACAGGAAAACAGAGGACAATTAACTATTGGACGGGGGGGGTGGGTGTTTTCTATGCTGGCCGCCTAGCAGTTATAAGAGTAGTAGAGATCCAGAATTCGAGAGACTAGAGACCAGGCCGAGAGTCAGACAACAGTGAGAGATTCCTCACACAGACGTCCTTAAGGAGTTCAATGTGTGAGCTGTTATAATCGAGTGTAATTGTAATAGAGGAGTCCAGTAAATCCAATCGTCAAATCTAGAACCCATTATTGTCAGTCACGCAAACGCTTATACTTGACAGTATTTTGCTCCTCCACCGGGGTAAAGTAAGCGGCACGTGAAGCTGATGTCTTCACCCTCTACGCCCCACTGGTTTCGAAGTTCATTCATGGAGCTTTAATCCACTCCCACACAAATCTTTATATTTCAGTGATGCAGTACGGGCGCTTTTACTTTCATCTGATTTTTAGGAGGTTGACTGATAGCTTAGTTCGCAGGTTCTGTCAGTTCTTACTGATACAGTATTTAAATTTAATTGTATTTGTGTACAGTTCTTGACCGGTTTTGATATAGAATGTTTTTTTGTTATGCGGATAGTTACTCCGTTCACAGGCCGCGCCATAGCTCAACCGGTTAGTCGGTGGGTTCCCATCGCGGCGGCCCGGGTTCAATCCCGGGTCTGGTCAAGTGGGATTTGTGGTGGACAAAGTGGCGCTGGGGCCGGTTTTCTCCGAGTACTTTGGTTTCCCCTGCCAATCTTCATTCCACCAACTGCTCCACAAACACCCTCACCTATCATCTGGGGCTGGTGCAACAGGCCAGAAGTGGCCGCAGTACAAGGGACTTGGTCCCACCCCACTAGCAATAATAATAGAAATATACTGCGTTGACATATCTTTCGTGTACGTTGAGCCTGGGCACCTAGGAATAGACAGGGATGTTAATAACTCGGGGCTGAATGCGCTGGATCAGATGTAGTCATGGTTATTTTCCGGTAGCTTGCAGCTTCTCCTTGTCTGTCCTGAACAAAACTGTCATTTCGTTCAGCCTGGCAATGTAACGGAGGTTCCGGTGGGAAGGGGGCGTAACAAACGAGTCCTCTGTGCATAGCTTGTGACGCATGCTGCAAAACTGTAGGTAGCTTTCAGTGTTGCTACAATGTGAATGTGTTAGCTCTCTACTCTATTCACTTTCTATATTCCTTTGTATTTTGTGAAATCATTGTCGAGGAAATAATTGCTGACGTAGGGTACGTATGTTAGTAATTACGAAATGAGTTACACGAGCTGGGAATGTAAGGTGACGCAATAGACGTATGTGCGTAAAACTGACGCTTAATGGGAAAGTGATATCCGTCCACATGTTTCATCTCCGAGCTGGCATGACATATTTCAGTAAGATTTAGCGTCTTTGATCCGCGTTGTACAGAAAAGACTATAAATCTGTATTTTTACTAGCTCATCTGAACGTGTTCACTCATGGTAGAACACTTGAAGCAGTTTCTGGTGTTAGAATTGAAGGTACATCATACTCACAAACACGGAACTTTCGTATTAACAAGGTTATTTTTTTCTCGAGGGGTGAGACTGAGTCCGCTTGGTACTGCGGCCACCGTTTAGCCTACTGTACCAGTCCCAGATGATAGATGATGATGATAATGATTGTGGAGAAATCGGTGGGATGCGAATTGGCAAGGGAAACCGAAGTACTCGGAGAGAACCTGTCCCAGTGCCACTTTGTCCACTACAAATGCCACATGACCTGGCCAGGGATTTTTTTTTTCAATTCGCTTAGTGGGGGGTGGAGTCCAGCTGGGTCCAATCGGCACGGCGGCCACTGATTGGCCTATTGTACCTTTTCCGGGTGATTATGATGATGGAGAATTTGGTGGAATGAAGATTGGCAGGGGAAACCGAAGTACTCGGAGAAAACCCGCCCCAGCGCCACTTTGTCCACCACAAATCCCACTTGACCAGACCCCAGATCGAACCCGGGCCACTTGAGCTATGGCGAAGCCTGACCCGGGATTTGAACCGTGTCCGCCGCGGTGGGAAGCCGGGGACTAACCGCCTGAGCAATGGCATGGCCAATTAACAAGGGCGACTGCAACTATGGTAAAATATAACACAGTATATTTTTTTTTTCTGCTGATGAATGCAGCCGTGAGAAACATGAGCGCTGGTGGAAAGAGATTGCCTTATGATACGTGGCTAGGTACGAGGATTTCTATTGGGTACCAAAATTAAAAACTGATCAATTATTAGAGGCAGTGGCTGAACAGGATTCAGGAAATTAGGACATAAATGATAGGTGCCATGTGTGTGGTTGGTGTAAGGGCAGCTGCTTGACATTCAGAGCCTAACTGCGAGGCTAGGGATGGGTCTCAGGTTAGATGTTTATGACGTCGACGGGATGACATTAGATATATGCAAGCATTTTTAAATTCCGTATTCGTTTTGTCCAGTACAATTTTCCGTCATAATTCATTTCGGAGGGCTGTGAAGGTAGTTCTAAATTCGTTTCTTTTATTAAGTTTCTTTACTACGAATTATTTTGAAATCTAGAAGTGACCAGAAGACGAGGAAGAAGACGTAAGAAGATGCTGGATGACCTTGGGGACAGAAGAGGATATTTTCATTTGAAGGAGACAGCTCTAGATCGCATTAAGTGGAGGAACTGTTTTGGAAGAGACTGTGGACCTGTCGTCTTGACAGATTACAGATGAATGAATGAATGCCTTAAATATACATTTTTTACATTTAATTCTAGAAAAAGCCAAATTACTATTGAAGAATTCCGTCTTCTGGGTTGTGGCGCCGTGTAGATATTTTGTTAACCGATGTTTCGGAGGAACGTCGATTAACAAAATATCCACACGGCGCCACATCCCAGAAAACGGCATTTTTCATAGTCACCGCCGTGAAAACTTCAAATTTTCCAAATTACTATTGGTTAGCGAATGATTTGACATATTTAAAAAAATCACTTAGACTAGGAGTTTAGTAAAGAATTAAAATTCTCTTGTTATAACATAAGGATGTTTTATACACAGAATAAGCAGAAAGTAATTAGCATTAGAATGAATTGTATTGCGCATTGATATTTGTTGTCAGAAATGTGTTAAACCGCATGGAACATTGAAATTGCTTTAACTTTACAGAGCTGCCAATTTAAAGGCCGCTTAAAAAGAAACGAAAAACAAGAAAGAGAAGAAGATGAACAGAAGTTGAGGAAGAATGTTCCACACACATTTTGTGGCTTGGCTGCTGTTTTGGTTCCCATTTCACACTGTGAGAAGCGACATATTTTGGTTACCGATGCAAACAGTAAAGTGGCATTCACATGAGTGTTTCAGTTCATTGAGCTCATTACGTGTTAATCCTATATGATCCAGGCACGTTTATACAAAGCGCCTAGTTTCATGTAATGAATACATCGGCCTATATAGCAATTTTGAATTTAAAATAGAAGTAACATTTAGAAACATTCTCCACGTGGTAATATGGTTTTATTGTAACAAAACTAATTACATTTGCTATTGTGTGCAGGTTGTGTTGTACCCTCGTGAATAAATGGGTGAGATTATATTTGTATAACGAACGCGGTTTCATGCGTACCGTGACCGTCAATAGGTTAGAAAGTTCCTCTCTCGCAAAGGCAAGCATTCATACACACATATATCCATACATACTCGTACATATGAACATGCATAGATCATATAAGATAAATTCATAATCTGGCTTGGAAGAAATTCTTCAGGATGATTCTTCCAGTGATTTTCGAAATTTATTTGAGTGTGCAGTAAGACAATGTGCTAAGTCTGAAGATCCAATTATATTTAAATATAAGGAGTGTGCAGTACAATTGGAGACTTAATTGTATTGTGCATCTGTTAGATGGTTACGTTTCGGGCTTCTTTTTGTCTTGGAGTACGAACTTCTTAATATCGGTTGCACAGCAGCTTCTGGAATGGGTGTGTCCGACATTCTATTTGGCCTGGTTTTCGCACTGAAAGTGACTGCCTTTGATACCTGAGTATGGACCATAATAACGGCATAGGAACGCTTCATAGCCCATTTCTTTTGTCATTTAATGTGTTATAAGCCAAGGTCTGGACACGGCAGATGTCGTGTAAGTGACAGCAGTGCGCCACCTGTTCTGGTGTAGTCAGGAATGGAATTAATACTGTTGCGTATAGACCCATTGCTAGACAGCACCCGCGACACACGCTGCCAACAGTAGAGATACAGTGTTTTCTATGTACGCGGACGGACCATTGCAATGCAACGCACCTCTGTCACTTACAAAACATCTGCCGTGTCGAGACCTTGGCTTATAACACATAAAATGCTATTCAACGTTGGGAGATCACTTTGAAGACTAAGCGCTTTAAATTAAACTGAATCTTCGGCCGCGTCATAGCTCAAGCGGTTAGTCGCTGGCTTCCCACCGCGGCGGCCCGGGTTCGATCCCGGGTCTGGTCAAGTGGGATTTGTGTTGGACAAAGTGGCGCTGGGGCAGGTTTTCTCCGAGTACTTCGGTTTCCCCTGCCAATCTTCATTCCACAAATTGCTCCAAAATCACCCTCACCTATCATTTGGGGCTGGTACATTAAGCTGGAAGCGGCCGCAGTACAAGGTACTTAGTCCCACCCCACTAGCAATAAAAGAAACCTAGTGGTACGGAATTTTTCTGTGGCACATCTGCCTGTTTCATTGTCGTCGCGAATAATAATGTAATATATATTTTTTTGTATTTACTTTTTTACAATCTACATCATTACAGAGCATTAAGTAAATGTGTTGTATGTGGTTAGCTTGCAAGGGAAACATCCAGTGATGTTTCTCCTATATGTAGTTTATTTCATTGGTTGATGATGTCTTGGGGCCATGTTCTGTTCAGTCTTCTTGTCACTGGACCGTTGGTGTATAGCTCTTCTATTAATTCGTTTTCATGGAATGTAATATTCGGAATGCTAGTATTCATACTTCAACGGCCAGATGTCAGATGCATGCATCCTGTAATGTGTCAGGTATTGTCACTTAACTCGAAGTGGAGCAAAGAATCTTAACCCCGGAATTTGTTTTTGGCCCATAGTAGGTCGGCATCACGTACACAACGAGTTTACTACTCTATTCTAGACAACGTGTGTCATTTTGATGCTGGGAAACTGCCAGACATAGTGCATACTGTGAGCTGTACATGAGAAATTTAATTACCAAACTGTTTCTACGAGTACAGTATCTGCAGGATGGTGACAAAATTTGATAAAGAAACACTACAGTCCCCGGAAGAGTATGCGAAAGTGACCTAAGTACTTTCAAACTGCATGTCACGGTAAATATTATTGATCATTATAGCTGAATCATGCCGTAAATATACGTAGAATTGCGTGTAACAACCAAATCAGCGAAGTCGCTTCTCTTTTACAACAGTGTTTGTCATGGATTTTGTTCAGACCGAAGGAAATTCTCATTAGCCGTCAAAAATTTACGCAGAATTGTAGTGGGTCCTGACCATTCTTGAGTTGTAGATGCCAGATTGGCAGCGGCATGTAGAAATTCCTGTCAAACTCGTTACAAATAGAGGCCTAAAACGAATCGAACTGCATGTGATTCTTGCTTAATCAACTTAAGAACTTGTAAAATACGAGGCAGTAGCTAGAAGTGAATTACGAGGGCTATTTAGAAAGTAACTCCCAGTGAGCTGCTAACAAAACAAGCAATGAGAAAAACTTTTATTACATACAAAATTTGCCTACATACTTAAGCTACTTCGTAACATAGTCGTCGCCGGAATTGAGGCACTTGTCATATGGGAAGTTTTTATTTGCCACCTGTGAGCTCAGCCACGTTTTGATACCTTCCATCACCTCATTATTGTTAAAGAGCTGATCTGAACCAGTTCTTCAGATCGGTGTGAGTAAAGAAGTGGTATTCTCTCAGAGCGAGATCAGAGCTGTAAGGAAGGTGGTCAAACAACTGCCAGCTGAAATGCTCCAGCAGTACTCGAGTGCGAGCAGCAGCATGTGGACACGCATTGCCTTGGAGGAGCACTACACCGGATGTCAACATTCCACGCTCTTTGTTCTGAATGACCCTACTTAGTTTTCTTAGTGGTTCGCAATACACTCCTGACGTTATTGTGGTCCCTTGTTGCATGAATTCCACCATCAGTACTCCTTTCATGTCCCGGAAACAGTTTCCATCAGCTTTCTAGCACACAACGTTTGTTTAAACTTTTTCGGTTTGTTTGGCGAATGTGTGTACATCTGCTGCTTTGTCTGCTTTTCTGTTTCAACATTCACAAATGAAACCCAGGTTTCCTCGCCTGTTACTCGTGCGATGTGACTGAGAAATTCGTCGCCATCTTCATGGTATCGCTCTAAAATGAGTCAAAGCTAAAGCCATTCTCTGATTTTTGTGCACACCCGTGAATATTTTCGGAACCCATCTTGCGCAGAACTTGTGATAGCCTAGCCTAACTGTGATAATACAGAAATTAACACTAAAGTTCTGAAAATATGAAGTCCTGTCTTTCACAATTTTTTTTTTTGGTCAGTAGTAGAATAAACGGAGTTTACTTTCCGGCTAGCCCTCATATATCAGAGTATCTTCCAATATTTTTTTACTTTTTTGAGATACAATTTGAATATTCGTCTCTGACTTTCCCTTAACTTTTCAGGCATGTGAACAACGTAAATCTTTGATTTGATTGACACTGTTTGCGAGTTGTTTGACTACTATTCCATTGCTTGAAAGTAAAATCCCTGGGTATTTCAGACGACGTCCCAGACTGTAGTTACCAGGTGTGAGTTTGTCTGTACAACTTGGGCCCTCTGATCACAGACTGCGAGACAGACCTTGCTGATGGGTCATGTCAGGCGCATGTGCAAAACATCATGAGTACTTATTTGAAAGTTTGAACAGAACTTCTTGAATAATATTAAAGGGCGCCGTTTCAATTACCCCAAAATGAACCCCACCTTTTACCTTTTGTTTTATTCAGGTAACTTTCACCTAAAGCACTGAGCTATATGCGCTCTTCGAGAACGTAGTTCCGAGAAGATTTTTGGATCAAGACGGAGGAAGCAAGTGGATGATAAAGATACGTTACGTTGAGTCCTTTGGCAAATATTATTAGTATGATCAGATTAAAGGAATCGGATGCATGTAGCATGTAGCACGTATGGAGCAGATTGTCAGTAAGTTGAAAAACAGGGACCAAGTGGGAGATTTGTGCCTAGAATGGAAATTAAGGAAGGAATATTAGGATTTTGTACAAGTTTAAGCTGGCTGAGAATATGATATAATAAAAAGTTGTTATGAAGACGCTAATGAACCTTCGTGTTCCATAAAACCGACAGAATTTGTGACGAACAGATTGACTATCAACTTATGAATATGGATTTTTGTGTATGTAAATAGCTACAAAGCTTCTTTCCTTAAGTTATAAATAATTTGTTCTGTGAAACTTGTTTACGTTTAAGCGCGTTCAGTATCGTTTTGGTTTCTTCTGCTATGTGATGAGAAGAGAAACCGCTTTGTTCCGTGATAAGTACGATCAGGCAATTCCTTGGGCAGCAGATTCTCCGAAATATAAAATGATTATAGAATCGAAACTTTCGCTGTTGCAGTAACAAAGGCCAGCCATGATGGGCTGTGACTAATTAGTCGAATTCAGTTCACCTGCTTAGATTCATTTTAATATTTTCCTCTCAATTTTATTCAATATTTTTAGTTGTATGTTGTTATGATGTTTCTAATTGATAATTATGAAGAAAGTAATTACGTCATATATGCGCTTTCCGTCTTTCTCCATCCTTCGTAATTTATGCGACCGAACAGTTCCATGCAAATTGTGAAGCTATTTGTTATGCATGCATGTTATTGAAAGATTATATACTCTGTTCGTTCATTATTCGTTTAAATCACACACAAAATTGTAGTATAGCATAGACTACACGTCTTAGGGACTGCGATGAATGCGGTTAGACTCCAGTTCCAATCTGCATATGAATGCCTGCTTCATTATGTTGACATGCAGTTGTTGAAAATTGACCAAGTGCAGAGAAATTTCGAAACAAAATTATATTCTTGTTTCTTCTCACGTAGTTTTAAACTGGCAAGAAGTGTTCTTACAGCACAATTACGGTGTGGTGTCTCAGTAATGGGTTCTCGTTTAATGCCCAATTAAATCCCTGTTTATATATATTAAGCTCCTTAAAACACGTCTTCATCTTGCCCCTTTCCCCCTTCTTCCTCTCCTCCTAGTTCATACTGTTTACTTGCCTTGCAAAAACCTGAACGTAAAGCAACGTAAGTTTTCGTAAAATACGCATGCGCTTTATCTTGGGAAGGATTAACTCATGTTTTTCTTCCTTTCGACAGTTTAATGTTCACTATTCTCACGACAGTCTGATTCAAATATGACTCATTTTAAGATTACAATAATTCACAAATTTATGTGTTTTTTAGGACCAGTGCAAAGATTCTCTTAACTTCTTACGACCGAAAAATGTCTATACAAGGGACTGGAAGGAACCACTGATATACAAACTACGTATTTAACGAACTTCACAGAGGAGAATTCTTTTACAGAATCTTATAGTCTCTCATTTGGCCAGGTAATTCTCCGCAGTTTATGGAACCCGAAGTTTAATGATAGTTTTCACAATATCCCATCACTGAACTCTACTATGAGCCAGTTAAATCCAGTCCATACCCTCACATCTTCAAGATTCAGTTGTTTTTTTTTTAAATTCGCTTATTGGGGGGTTGAGTCCAACTCGGTCCACTCGGCACGGCGGCCACTGATTGGCCTATTGTAGCCTGCCCCGGGTGATTATGATGATGGAGAATTTGGTGGAATGAAGATTGGCAGGGGAAACCGAATTACTCGGAGAAAACCCGCCCCAGAGCCACTTTGTACACCACAACCCCACTTGACCAGACCCCGGGATCGAACCCGGGCCGCCGCGGTGGGAAGCCAACGACCAACCGCTTGAGCTATGGTGCGGCCGAAGATTCAGCTTAATTTAAAGCGCTTAGTCTCCAAAGTGATCCCCCAACAGCCTTTCCAATTAAGATATTATATAGTGTCACGTGTTCAGTAAGTAGAGAAGGGGTTTGAATTGGTAATTGGATTTGTTGGACTCTTATAAACCGTAACTACAAGTAATTATAACTGTTACGCTGATCTACGCTCTCTACACTTCACTGTAGCACATGCTAAGCCTTCTCAGTTCATCTTCAACATTCGTTGGCCTGGCAGCGGTTTTAAGAATGCACTGTACTTAGTGGCTCCTGACCTCGCTGGGGGAGACTGTCTCGTTTCTCAATGTTCTCACATTCTGAGCTTCAAAGTGAAAGTCAAAGTTATGCTACGACCGACGTTCGGGAGGCCATTCTATCTTAGTGCCAAGCCCACATCTGGACCCCAAAACCAGGTTTGAATTACTCTCAGACAGTTGTGGGTCTGCTGATGTGGGGCGCTCTCTCTGACGGGAGGATGTGTCTGTAGTTTACAATTGTTGCTGGTCGTCACCAGCGCAGTCGTTCTTGGGTCATAGTCCCACGGAACTCATGATCATATTTTATTGTCTCAGATTCGAGACTCCCCCAACTTGGAGGGCCAGGTCCCCGTATTGATATCTTCAAGGAACAAGGTGGCCCGGTTATACCCCCAGGCATTGGGTTATTTTTTTCGTCGCGTCCTACCACTCGCAGGGCTAAGGTTCAGGTATTCGAACCCTCTGCATGCGATAAATAAAAGTAAACCTATGCCATTGAACCCAGACATGGGGGGAAACTGGTGATGAGGCCCAGTCAGCCCTCCCTCCATATTCATGACCCCTGGAGAGATGGTGTCCTGTGTATTTTAATTCTCCCAGGAACTGAGTACCCTGTGGTCCGCGGGTCTTTATTCAATATATTCAAATAGGCGCACTTACCATACGGGCGCTCTCGGGCCGCACCCTCTAGAGATTACATGTGTCTTCTTAGGGATTGAAGCTAGAGTCAAAGTTATGTTATGACCGACGGTCAGTCGACCAGTCTCTCTCGGTGCCAATCCCCTATCTGGGGTCAAAGATCAGATTTGTATTACTGTCAGACAGTTGTGGGTCTGTTGATGTGGGGCACCCTCTCTGACGAGAGCACGGGTCGATGGTTTGCAATTTCTGTTGGTCCTCCAGGATTGAAGTCGGTCGGTCGGTCGGTTAAATTGCTGCTGGTCTTCACCAGCACAGTCATTCCTGCCTTCAGTCTTCCCGAGATCCATGACAAAGATGTTTATTCTCTCTTAGATGTGTATATGTTTCGAAATGGGGCCTCTTCTACGAAGACGGAGTCGGCTTTGTATATAGCCACATTCAAAGTTACTTTACGACTGACGGTTTACTGCCAATCAGTTCGTCTTCAAAGTCAATGTGTATCTTATATTGTGATGAGTACTACACCTATATTCCTTCTCATCCTCTTTAACTCCATCGTCGTATTAATATTTAGTGGTAAATTTCTACCCTTCGCTTAATTGTAATTAAACAAGAAAATTAAAGTGGACAGGAACAGTTTTAATCCGAACGATTTGTGGGTAAAGCCAACTGGAAAGATCGGAGATAGTTTGAGAAATAAGAATTGGTATGAAAAAGGGGATCTATCACGGTTTGTTGGCACCATTCTGTTCACGTTCAAGTTTTTTTTTCTGTTATATTGAAGCACTTTCGGATTTCACACCAAGGCGTTCAGTAGTTCACCCGTGTGACACGATGTGTCATGTCCCGGGAGAACCAAATTAATTGAAAAAAAAATACAAGCAGGATAAGTAGGTTCTGATGGTAGTGAATCAAGATTTTTTGAGGGGTTAACAGAGTATGGAACTAAATTTTTGGTAATTTATTATCATATTTATTAAAATTTATCTCTGTTTTATATCACGAGGTTTCCAGTAGCTTTGACTAATATGGCGTCGAATAATTTTTTTATTAATTAATTAATTAAAGACTGGGTAATCTATAACTTAATTACAATTAAAACTTGTGTCGAATAGTAAGATTATTATTGCATACTGAATTGGAAACAATGTGTATGGAAGCGGCCGTGGCCGGATTTGATATACATGATTGATTTGCATGAAAAACCTGAGGAATCCAAACCTCAGTAAGAATAGCCGATTTGCTGGTCGAGATTTGAAACCCGGACATTCCAGATATGAAGAAAGAGTGATACTCACTCGACTGTACGTGTTTCGGACTACTCATGATGTCATACAGACGGCAATAAATAATAAATACATACAGACTTAAAAACTTTTTATTACAGATGTATTGGGTATACGACATACGTAATCTGAGCTTGATGACGTGATATATAGGCGTCACTTATTTATGGCACATATCCGTAATGTGACAAATATTATTTGAATGCAGCACCTCCAGAATGCTGTAATGTTGGCGTTAGTGTAATAGGCCATTGATATGAACGGGTCGTTGTAAAATTATATAGTGCCCAGTATCGATTGAGTTTGGATTCAAATAAAGCCACTCGTTATAAAAGCACTACTATAGCTGAGAAATAAGTCATCTAAATAAAAGAATAAAGCTTTTTCATTTGACTTAATAAAGTGATTGCATTTAACTCGCAAATATTTATGCAGTTTCGTAATTTTCTTTTAGATTAACCTACAGGCACGTCAGCACTAGTTACGCAGTGAAGTATTCTGTGGGGGGGGGGTCACATTAATTTAGTCTACACAGTAATTTAATGAAGTTCATGTAGACCCGAGAATTAATGATGCTGATCATTTCCATGGGGGAAGTTCTTGAAAGTCTTGACACGTAATTTAAAACTTAACTGTATGCGTTTAGAAAATAAAATATTACATTTTCCCGGTGGACTGTTAATTCATACATATATATATTTCTGCTTCATTTCTTGTTATTTTCGAGCTGATGGTATCTGCTTTAATGAGGATTCAGTATTCTTCCTTGTTCTTGAAGAAGGCGTGTGTCCGGAGATGTCGTGAATTCAGGCTCTCATATATATTGACGGTTTTATCTCTGTAATTCAGTATACAGTAGCCAATTGACTTACCTCAACAGTGAAAAGCATGCAGATCTCTTCCACCAGCAAATATGAATTCAGTAGTTTTTGGAATGTATAATATGTGGCAGCATATGATCTCAGGTTACAGAATTCGGCACTATTTTACTGAAATAATCCGTGTAGGTAACTTTCCTGTTCTTATTTTGAAGAATTATCTTCCGAATCTCTATGAACTAATTCGCTTTCCCCAATGTACGAGTATCTCTACTATAACATCTCACATACCGAAATGATAATGTATCATCACCCACAGAGTAGGAAACGACATATGAAACAAGATTTTCTTGGAAGAACGTTGTTTGATACGTCACGGACCGCATAGGAAACAACGCTTTCAACAATTCTTCGTTGCCGCGGAAACGTTTTCACCGACCCGTCCCCTAGCAACCGTTGATGGATGCGCACATATAGGCACGCAGACTGATAGGAGGGATTTGTGAAATCAGCCGTTGAGATGGGCTCAGATGTCATGATACACACACCACGTTCATTACATTTGCTCTATTTGAGGATCAGTCAAGGAGTGGTTTTTACGAAAGTTAGGACGTGCAGGTTCCAGTGGCTAGATGTATGAAAACGAAATGGCATATGGGGCTATCGAATCCATTCATTTTGCGGCTGAGGACAAGGACCAATGGTGAGTCGTTATGCACACTGTAATGAACCGTTGGATTGCTTAAAAGGCAGAGAGTTTCTCAACAAACTGAGCGACTACTACCTTCTCAAGAAGAATTCTACTGCGTGGAGTTAAATTTCGTTTAGTGGGGGGTGGAGTCCAACTGGGTCCTGCACGGCGGCTACTGATTGGCCTATTGTAGCCTGCCCCGTGTGATTATGATGATGGAGAATTTGGTGGAATGAAGATTGGCAGGGGAAACCGAAGTACTCGGAGAAAACCCGCCCCAGCGCCACTTTGTCCAACACAAATCCCACTTTACCAGACCCGGGATCGAACTGGGCCGCCGCTGTGGGAAGCCAGCGACTAACCGCTTGAGCTATGGCGCCGCCCCTACTGCGTGGAGTTACTTAACGAACTAGTTAGTTATGCAGTTGTAGATTGCATGATGGTTCACATTCAGGATCGAATCGAATGGCGGGCTTTGCTCTTAGATGTGTTTGAAGCTCCGGGTTGTACTACTGTTCCTTTCCTCCTCTTGCTCCCACTTGGGATCATAGGGCGCATTTCTCGGTTTCTTGATCATTTTACAGACGGTTGGACTCCTTGGGCGGGTGATCAGCTCTTCGCAATACCTCTACCTAAACACAAGATAACACCAACACACAAAAGCGCGCGCGCGCACACATACACAAACACACCAAACATCCATGCCCTGAGTAGGATACGAACGCACAATCCAGTCCTCCGAGCGAGCGAAGATATTACATGCCTTGAACCGCTCGTCTACCGTGACCTTGTTAATTATATAAATTCCGTTGCAATAAATACATATAAGATGCAGAAGAAGAAGATGAAGAAGAAGAGGAAGAAGAAGAAGGTAATTGCATAACTAAATTTTTATACTTTGATTCAGTAAATGCTTGGTTAAAATATTATTAAGTATTTCCTTCATTATTTCCAGCCGATCACAGTGGTCGCGCGGTCTAAGGAATGACCTATCTTCGCCCTCTCGAGCCCTGGGATCGTGGGTTCGAATCCCGCTTAAGGCATGGATGCATGTATTGTGTGTGTTTATTCTGTTTTTATGTGTACAGGTAGAGGCCTTGCGACGGTGCTGATCCCCCGTCCAAGGAGTCATACCGACTGTGTATAGGATCAAGAAACCGAAAAAAGCGGGCGAGGCTCAACAAAGGGCTGTAGGGCCTGCATCACATTTTAGACACTGTGGGGCCCTCCCTGCTTCTTAAGCAACGAATAACGGAAATTTTTCTCCCGGGAGTGAATCTGAGCTGTCACTTTCATCTATCGACGAAGTTAAAATGCATGGAGCTCTACGTCCGCTCCTCCATACGTCTTCATAGCGTGTTGCTTAATCACAGGGACAAATATATCCCAGTCTCCCTCAGTCCCTGCCTTTCCTGAACGTGTGAAGTATATTGATCTCTGTCAGGAGGTTGTTTTAAGTTAAAATATGTTGCCTGTACGATGATGTCATTATCCAGAATGCAAAGCAGGTTGCCTAGCGTGTCAGTTTCTCATTTGGGAAGGGGAAACAAATCACATCTTAGTCCAGATGTCATTTACGCGCGTATTTCATCCTGAGCGGTAATAATAAACTAAGCCGGATTGCTTCACGGGCTGATCACTCGTCCAAGGAGCCCTACTATGTGTTTAAAGAAGATTACGAAACTGAAGAAGGGGCGAAGGCCCAACAAAGGACTGTAGGGCCATTGATGAATGAATGAAGGAGATATACTTAGATTTCTTAATATGCTTCGGGCTTATGCGTTACACACAATCCTCGTATTTGTTTTTACGTGAGCAGTCAAGAGGTAGACGAACAGTATTGTAACATGAACGCCCAAAGCGTTTCTAGGCAGCGGCTCATTGAACACCTACCCGTGAATTAACAACAGTGAAAACTATGTTCGCTGTGGGCTATGCTACAACTAGTTGCTATGTGACGCAGTAATGCTGACAACGGAGGAGAGAGTTTCCTATGAAGTCTGTTTCGCGACCGTTGCTACACAGTGTTTCGGCAAACATGTATGAACAAAAGAGGCTGTGCTTTCTGTTTGGTCCGTGCCGCTGGTATATAGCGACAGTCGTGAGCTGTCAGACAGTTGAAGACAGAATTAGTTCAAGGGCCAGTTACAATTCGGTCGTAAGCTGGAGGATCAAATTGAAACAAAGGGTAAAGGAGAGTACAGGAGGTCCGGCTGTGAGGACTTAGTGTGTGAATTAGAAGATTTTATGTGTGTTGTAGTACAGTGATATTGGGTGTGTGTGATTCGTTGAGACTTGTATAGCTCCCGTGTTATAAATACGTGAAAACTACTGCAGATAGATAAGAAGATTATCGTGTAGTGATTGTAAACTGTGTAAACCCGCAGTAGTGTAATAATTAAGTGTAGTAACGACCAATGCAGATCCAATAAACTCCCTTTTTTTTTTCCTGTGGCGCTACAGCCCCAATTTTGGGCCTAGGCCTACCTCCATGAAACTCTCCGTTTCACTTCGGTTTACTAGATCTTACACATACGGTAGGATTCCTTGGGCGAGTGATCAGCTCGTCGCAAGGCTTCTACCTGTAGACAAACACAGAAAAACGCACACAAACATCCATGTCCTGAGTGGGATTCGAACCCACGATCTCGGTTTCCGAGCGAGCGAAGACAGTGCATGCCTTAGACCGCTCGGCTACCGTGACCGGCCAATAAATCACTTACCAATCCGAACCCCCATCACTAGTCACTGAAACACGTGACAGTGTAAAAATACGCATGTTATTCGATGTAGGTTTTTCTAGTATTATTGCAGGAAGATCTTATGTTACTGTAAGTACAAATATGAATCAACCCTTCCTTGTCTTGTGCCCTCTTTCACCTACCCGTAATTACGCTCACTTGAAAAGAGTGCAGACGGTGGGTGGACGGGCGAAAGTGTAGGATCTTGCTCCCCATTATGCAAATCTTCGTGTCAGAGTCTACATTGTTGCTCGCTCCGCTGGCACGGCGCTCTAAACCTAAACCCTGTCTTACATTTAGAAGAAGCTCACACATCACAGCTATCTACTAGCGAGCTACAGAATAATGCATATAAATTGGCGTGTCTCAGGCTGTAGTCACGGACGGTTTAATCTTCTTGTATACAGGTGAAATATATTAAAAGTTCGTCTGTAAGTACGTTTGTTGAAAATAGAAAAAAAACGAGAAAACTTAGGCAGTGTTAGTGAGTTGGAAGCAGGAAAAGAAAAAAACGTTTGTTGAAGTAGATATATATAATGGGATTTCTAAAAAAAAATATTCCGTTATATACAATATGCAACTTTATAGGAATTGAATTCAATAAGTTTCTGAAAGTCATGATATATAACATTTTGTTTTCTTATAACTTCAAATCTCTTACCTTTTCAGTCCTTTATAACACATTTATCTCGCACGTGACTTCCCACTTAGGTGGTATTGAAGCGAGTGTGGAGATATTCTCCATGAGTATTTAAAAACCTTTAAGGCAGTACCATTTAATTCGTATTCCCATTACTGTTTCTCTAGAGTAAATATTCTTTAAAGGAATCTGATTTCTCCAGTTATCTCATGAGTAAACAGGAAATTAGGAATCACTAATGTACTTTTATTTTATACGACACGGACCGCATAGAAACCAAAAAATTAAGGGGGCACACAAACACGCAGACAGCAAGGCGATCTCATATACCTCCAAAAAAATTTAAGTGAGGATGTACAGACAGACAGCAAGATGATCACACTAGCCTCATGAGCTTCAAAAGCCTAAACTATTAGAGGGGATACGCAGACAGATGGACAGACACAGACACATGTAAAGAAAGGACAGAGGGATACACAGACAGTAAGGCTGTCTCTTAAGCCTCCTTTTATTTTTTCAAAATAAGGAGAGTATGCTAAAAATGAGAAACTCTTCTGCCAATTAAAATGTTGCACTTTTCTCGTCCTGTTTGCTGTGAGAAAGAAGCCCGTTCAGGTGGCATATCTTATGTTCCAATGCCCGCCCCTTTTCTCTCATTAGGTTCTGATATATGCGGACTTGTGTCATGATGAGAACATATTCTCTGACGTTTCCGTGTCGTGTCTGACGCTCTGTAATGTCCGGTAAGATATGATGATGATAATGAATTGTGGTCTAGGAAGGACTTAGAACGATGGAAACGGGCGATCCTCCTGAGTGAAATATAATAACCGACGTGTTCCCTAATATCTTGGTCCGGCTTTGGTGACCTAGTACAGCGTATATATGGAGGAAATGATGATGTTTCGATCCACACTCGAAGCATGTACCTTTCCCCTGAAATGGAGTTCCTTTGTTTCCGCACTAATGTACTCAGTAATAATCTATCTGCCTGCCCGCCCGCCCAGCCATCTGTTTATGGTTGTACGGCCCTTTGTTGGGCCTTGGCTGCTTTTTAATTTCTTAAATCACAGTCGGTAGGACTCCTTGGACGGGGGATCAGCCGTCGTAAGACCGTTACCTACATGCAAAACAATACAAACAGAGAATAAACGCACACAGACATCCATGCCTTGAGTGGGATTCGAACCCACGATTTCAGCGGTCGAGCGAGCGAAGACAAGTCATGCATTAGACCGTGCGGTCACTGTGATCGGTAATAGAAATGTATAGAGACACGTAATTCTGTGCGATTCGGATTATCGGTTGATTCTTGAAGTGAGGGATGGACTTGACCGTAAGTCAAGTGCCGCTGGCATTCTGAAGATGAACATAGGCTGCTTACCTGGAGACTATGTAAGCGTCTCTAGCTTTCTGGAGACCAGTGGTGTGCAGCTTAACTGGAGAACAGGCCTTAGGTTAAGGCAATGTCCCTAGCCCGTGCAAATAGGTATGATTTTCTCGCAGCGATGTTTCTGAAGTTCTCTGTCCTCTGGGATATATCATGTAGTCCGGTGAAAGTCAACCCATACTTCGGAGGAACATGTAGCTTCTGCTTCCTACCGCTTTATCTTCGTTACTTTCTCCGAAATTTCGGTTGACTTTCACCGGACTACATGGCGTTATATCCCAGAAGATAGAACTCTTATTAATAATCACACCTGCTGTACTGTTCAGAAGATGTTAGTCGGAGTCGGATGATCAAATGAAGGTGGATGGGATTGAATTGGCATCTGGAAAGCATGGAGCGTAGGCAGATATATACAAAATTTAGTCAAAAAATCTGAAGTGAAAGGCCAACCTGGAAAAACTATGCAGTGATGGGAAGAGCATTATTAAGTTGTATCCAGAGAAGATCAGGGTAGTGAGGTCGTGGACTGGATTCATTTCGCTAAAGGCAGGGACTAGTAGCGGACTCTGGCGAGCACGGCAGTAAACTTACCATAAGGGGCGAGGATTTCTTGAACAACTAAGTGACTATGAGCTCCTCGAAGACGACTCGGGTCTGTGGAGTTACTTGGTAACCGTGTAGGTTGACGTGTATGGACGTGATTCTTTCTTGTAATTAACGACGCATTTTCCATGGCTGCATTATGTAGCGTCGAATGACACGATGATTTATGAATTAGGAGAGATATAAGGATTTGGTCTCGGTTTACTTTCAAGTACCGTCCCCTCACTTTCCTGGCGATACGTAGGATAATGAGGAACGGCTGAAACACGATACCTCGACTGCGAGCAGATATTTCTATACAGAAGTGAGGTGTCTGTCTTGTTGTCGTTCCCGCTATTATTACTGAGAAGCCGTGGGAGCCTAATCGGTTTAACGACTGGCTACGGGCTGGACGACTCAGGGGTCGGAGTTCGAGTCCCGATAGGATCAATAATTTTCTCTTCTCCAAGTCGTCCAGATCGGTTCTGGGGTCCACCCAACCTCATATCCAATGGGTACAGGGGACTTTTTCTCCGGGGGTAAAGCAGTTGGGTCATGACGCTAACCACTCACCTCCATATAGTGTCGAGTTCAAAAAAATGGGGATCTATAGATCCGCTCCCCCATAATCTTCATGGCATAGTGCCTAATTCGTTGATTATAGGGATAACTTTACCTGCCTTACTTTTATTATTATTATTATTAGTGTGTTAAACTCTATTATGTTTCTGCCTAGAAATCTATCTGAGGAGAATGAGGAAGAGCAAGACGTACCTCAGTCATGCAATTTTAAGAAGAATTTCCGTAACTGAAAGGGCTTTTGGTCTTGCGGGACTGTTCGATGCCACCGTACGGCAAGGCAACTTGCAATATTCAGAGGTTAGAGAACATCTCAATAGTTGTCCATCTGCAATCTAGGCTCCGAAGAGTTAGGGTTATTGAAATTAATTTTTTCCTTTATAACTTCCAACCTCTCATCGGCTTGCTTCCTACTTCGTCTTCATAAAGATAGTAATTTATTGTTATTTTATAAGACACGTAGTACTTCATAGAAGTAAAATATTCGGGATACTTGATCACGAGGGCATGTGAATTTGCGGAATGCAATAGCAGAAGTGTCTTGGGTCCCGAACAAACACTGAAGAAGGGAAGTGGACCAGCGGTGGATAGTGAACAGTGCGGGGTTCGAAATATATGAATAATTAAAATTCGCTATCACAGCGACTCCTAATTAAATTCACTTGTTAGGGGTATGAAATTCAAATGCAATTTTATTCAACATATTTTTATTGCCCTTGAGCACAGATTAACATTTTCACCAAAATGAAACTTTAGAAAACTTTACTGATTATTTTTCTGCAACACGAAAAGCGTTTTAAAAATCATTCTCTTTTTAACGAAATATAACCTATATTCATTCTTCTTATCTAAATATTGTCTGTATAAGTACGAATATATTGAAATACAAACAGAGATAAAATTAGCATATTCCTAAATGTCTTTTCTACGCATGTCTCTGTCTCGGTATGCTTTAAGATTTCTTGTGTTTAAAAGAGAAGTTAATTTTTTTTTTATATGTGATTCACTCTACCTTTGTAGAGGAGGAAACTATTTTAGCATTTTAATGAAGACCCTTAGATCTACATGGCGGCAGCTTTAATGAGGAAGACGTGTAATGTTATGAAAGAGACAGAAGACAGCATCCAGCGGCATTTTTTTTAAATCCCATTTCCTCTTCGTGATTAGGGCTCGGTTTCGTGACATACCTGTGATTAATTCATCACAGTTTTGAAAGTTCTTTTGATATATTTAAAAGCTGAAGATAAGTCGGAGCTCAATGCATCTTTCCTTAGTGCGGTTGAATATTGTAGTTTTATTTTACGCATTTTTCGGTTACGCAGGAAATTTGCAATTCGTAGTCGAATTGCTGATATCTTCTTGTGATTGCTGAAAGATTTGTAACCAAGATTAATTCATACCTTTTGTTATACATTCTCTCTTGTTTAAAGTATATTTTAAATTCGGGTGACATTTCGAAAGCTGGCCTTACTTCAGGAATGTCCACTGCGGAGGTCTGCTGCTTACAGTATTTGTCCAATGTTCAAATTCCCTTGGATAGGTCCGATTCGTCACCACCAAAATTAAAGTAAACTGACAATATTGTGGCGCAAGTGAGGGAAGGTAGAAGAGTGACCCGCACCGCCTTTAAGCAACACCTCGCCCTCCGCCTCCTTCAAGATGGTTCTAGTGGCTGTTCTAGAGGCTGAGGACACCGAGTCTGGCCTAGATTTTACGCGGTGTTTCGGGAATATGCTACGCTGAAATAAAAGTGTGACGCGTTAGTGAGTTCATTCTGAGATTAGAAAGGCATTCAGCATTCGTGTATGTGGTAAGGTAATGCTCCGAAAAGGAAGTGATTGGTTCCGAGCCGTCAGAGATAAGAAGGCAGTAGTGCAGTATGCAACTCTTTTATTGACCGTCACAACACAACAAACAGAAAAAATCAAGGTTAGCGCCCAGCTATGGTTTCGCTACATGTTTCAGCCACTAACGGCCATCATCAGGCAAACATATACTATTGAACTGCAGTACATTAGATTAGACACAATGTCATCAATCGTTCAAAATACTTTGCGTAAAAATACAAGAAGTCAGATTATATAAAAACTAAAAGTTATTGTTTAAAACAAGATAAAACTTAATTGATGTTATACAACATCGAATCAGTCGTTAATTTTTACTTTTCATACGTTTTCATGAACCAATTGGCAGTTCGATATTTCATTTATATAAGAATGTATAGGAGGCCCATGATTTTGCAAATTAATTAATTGTATAGTCGGTGCCTCATCTTACGAAGAATTGTCCGTACTGTATGGAAAGTAAACTTGTTGTATATTGTAACACAACAGGATGCACGAAATGAAAATTATTGCTGTACTGTTCAGTGTAGTAGTGTAGTAAAGCAAACTGACGTCAAGGCCGTAAGTGTGGCTATACAGCTCCAGAACAAGCTGATGAAACCCAATTATATGAAGAGGTGTATGCAGCCAGCTCCGAAAACTGAAATACACTTCCACCAGTGTACATTATCCAACGTAATGTTAGTATAGTGACGCCCTCTTTTCCGAAACCTCGCCATTGTCCTTTCAATCACGAGTCGTGACACGAGGACCAATTTAACGGGTCATTAAACTAAAATTATCTGATCGTTGTGCGTTATCAAGTGTCAGGAACACATTATAAGCGATGTCTACTTCAAAGGGTCAAATTCTATAGAATTTAAGAAATATTTATTGTAAAGGACAAAGGTAATGCGCGAGAAGTTAATTTAAAATATTCGCAGTGAAGACAAAATAATAATACTAAATTAATATTGTCACGTATAGGGTGGTACGCGTGACGAAAATAACGGGTTCTAGTTCAGATGATTGGATTTATTGGCACCTTGGTTTCGAGTTCTCTTAATCACACTTAAATACAGTGCAATCGCTGATCTGCACAGTTTCCAATTTCCGCTGCACACGCACTAGGATTCCCAGTCTTTAATAATCGTGTTCTTGCAACGGATCTCAAACACAGAAATTAGCACTTCAAATCGCTGTGAAGCGTTTTTGCTATTTCTTTTTCAATCACCCTGGAACATCATAACTAAAAATTCTTCTGGCCTCACTCCTCCAGTTTACGGCTGACTCGTAACTGCCCTTGAACTAATTCTGTCACTGGATTCACTTCTCTTATAACCACTCTGCACAGACCCCACAGAAAACACCGCCTCTATCGTTGATGACGTCACCGCCTAGGCAGAAGTGTGTTTACCGAGCCGTTGCTTATAAATGGGTTGCACAACCCCGTTGTACAACCGCTGCTTGACGCGGACGACATAGAAAACGCAGCCTCATCTATTGTTTAATGATTGACCATGTTTACAGAGCTATTGCCTGGCAGCTCATTAATAAAATCTGTTACAATATTAATGACATTTTGTTTTCAGTTCTACGTAATGTTCGATTGAATGCACTGATATAATCAACGATCAATATATGATAATTAAACTTTCTCCATGTTGAAACTGCAAGACCGCAGCAATTCCAGTGATTATTATGTCCAACAGTGCTGAGAAACCGAAGTACAAAACTCAATGTACTTGTGGTTGTTTGAGAAATGTCTGTCATTAGTTTAGCGTCTAAATAACACCTTTTAGACTTGCGTCTTTCTGAAGCATTGCCTTTACTTTCTTATTTCTCTTGCTTAGAGTCGGGATTGGTGAGGCTCGTAACAGTTGGTTTGGTGACGAACTTCTGTAGTTTTCTGTATTAGGCTCAGTTAATTGTGTAATGAAGGTAGAAATTCTATTAATACATGGATGTTGTTTGTATATATAATATGTAAGTATACAGGTAGCCGGTCACGGTAGCCGAGCGGTCTAAGGCATGTACTGTCTTCGCTCGCTTGGAAACCAGGATCGTGAGTTCGAATCCCACTCAGGGCATAGAGATTTATTTTGTGTGTCTGCGTTTTTCTGTGTTTGTGTACAGATAGAGGCCTTGCGACGAGCTGATCACCCACCCAAGGAGTCCTACCGAATGTGTAAGATCTAGAAAAACCGTAGTGAACGGAGAAGTTCATGGAGGTAGGCCTAGGCCCACTGGGGCTGTAGTGCCAAGGGGGGGGGGAAGGTAAAGTTTTCCCTTAGCTTAACTGATTAAGCACTACGCCATGAAAGCATATGGGGGAGTGGATGTATAGATCCACATTTTCTTGACCTCGGCACAAGTTGGAGGTGAGTGGTCAACTTCACGCCCCGGCCGCTTTCCCCCCGGGGAAAGAACCCCTGTATCCATTGAAAATGAGGTTGGGTGGACCCCAGAGCCAGCGTGGACGAGATCGAGAAGTGAAAATTCTTGTCCCTACCAGTACTCGAACTCCGACCAGTCGGTTGTTCAGTCCATAGCCAGTCGCTATTCCGACTGCGCTATTCCGGCTCATGAAAATATACAGTAAATATTGAAAATCCATTGCATTCATGCAGTTTTGATTACGCTGCATGGAAATCAGAATGCAGCTATGATGAATGTGACATCTACACGAGAGGCACATTGGGTCTGAGATTATAACTCGTAAAGTAGCAATAAACGTCACAGTAATTGTAATTAATCCCTAGTTTTTGTGACATGCATTTTCTCCCTCAACTTGAATTCGTGCCACACTATTTTGACACATAATATTTTTCATAACGAATATCTGTTCATCGCAATTTTTGTTCAGATTGCAGGTTTCGAATTCATGTTCGGACAACTTATCATTAATTACATCAAAATAACCTTTGTGACAGAAAGTATTTGTTCCAAAACTCATCATGTAACCTACATAGAATGGAATGTGCTGGGTTTGAAGTGCTCTAGCGTGTTCGTGCAATGTGTATCTCTCAGTTCTTGGTTGAATTTTCACTGTACATTCCTTGAACCACTGCCCACCCGTAGGCCTCGAAGCCTAAAGCAATAATTTGCAAGAATGCGGAATTTTACAATATTTTATCTTAATTTCTTATTCTTAACACCACCTGCAGGTCTCGATTGTTGACCATGATACGAACTGCACCTGTCTTCCGGCAGAGGAACTGTATTCTCAATTCATTATGCAGATAAGGCGCGGAATCTAAGAATACATACAAATTCTTTAGGCGGTTACAAAAGCACTTGATTACATGCAATTACCCTCAGAAATATGTAGTGGTGTATCTGTTTAAGTCGAGTTACGTCCATGCAGCTAAATTGTGATTGCTTACATGAATATTACCCCGAAAAAATTATTTCTTGAAAGAAAAAGACCGTATTTTAGATGGACGTACATAATTTGAATGCGTTTTCAGTTAGTTTTGGTGTAGAGTGAACTGCACACAGTAGTAGCGTCCGTTAAACTTTATTGCAATAAGATCAACTCTACATATATGTAAGGTGAAGGTGTCCCTGTGCTTAACTAATTAAGCACTATGTCATGAAGGCGTATGGGGGAGTGGATATATAATCCACATTTTTCTTGACCTCGGCACTAGTTGGAGGTGAATAGTCAGCTTGACACCCAGGCCGCTTTACACCCGGGGAAGGAACTCCCGTTACCCATTGTTACCTAGCTCTATAAGATCTGTCCTTGTGTTCCACTCCCATCTGCTACTCGGGCTTAAGTGATTTCCAGGTTAAAATTCTGTTTTCATGCCTTGTCTTCCCGATGACATCCACGTGTTTAATCCATTGTACGAGTAATATTTTATAGTAACAGCATTAGATAACTTGTATAGTAGCTGCAACATATTCCGTTTATTAATTTTTTGTTAATATGGTTCGTTAATATGGTTCGAACCATGCCGGAAGCAGCGTCATCAGCAGCGACTTGAAGCACAGAACAAATGATGCTCGAGATGGTTCAAGTTCGTATAGCAACAGGCGTGACCAGAGTGGTTTGAACGGCTGTTGTACTGCGATGTGGAAAGCAAATGGAAAAACTACCACATTATCACTTTTCCTGGACAGTCTCTTTCCAAAAACAGAAGATCACATTAAGTGGAGGAACTGTTTTGGAAGAGACTGTGGACCTGTCATCTGACAGTTACTGATCAATCAATCAGGTTCGATACATATTGCTTAACCAATATAAAACGTGCAGACTTACGTTGATGAAAAATGAATACTGTAGAACATACGAAATGCCTATATTTCTGGCTAGCGTGTGGTCATGGTGATTGTGTGGAGGAAAGTGAAGTGAAGGGAATGCAGTCTATTTCGTGTGCCAACTTGATGGGATTACACCATAGGCGTACTTAACACTGAAACCATGCCACCTCTGGGTGCACCCTTCGTCGCAGGGATGCCGCAGGGAGGTTGGAAATGTCACGTCAGCCGGTGCGCTTCCACACACCCCATTCGTCCTCCGACTATAGTTTCCAGTAGCCAGAGATTAAACACATATCTATCGTCTTTCAAGGCAACCTTTCCTTCGAAGATATCGATTCTATGGTCGACACTTGATCCATTTATTGTCGAGTGTGATTATGGTGCAACATGAGAGATATTGTCTCGTTCTTTTTATTGGACGATATAGGGGCTTAATGGTGAAATATGGTCTGCAGTCCGGTATAAATTACTGTGACCACTAGCGTATCCGCGATTGCAATAACGCGAGGATAGAGTAATAACTTTAAGGAATCGTAAACCTTACCGAAAAAGAGGCACACAGCTTTAAGGAGTCCTAAACCTTCGAGTCTACCGGAAGCAGCATAGAACTTTGAGGACTCTTAAACCATACATCAAAGAAACCATAAAATTTCGAGGAATCCAAATCTTATAGCAGAAGAAAGCATTAGGTTATCCAGAACACTGCGTGGAATGTGANATGCATTTAAGTCGCCTGATATTATGACTGAAATCAAAATTAAAAGACTGGAATGGCTGGAGCACGTCATCAGAATGGAAGATGATACTGAACACTAAACCGGAAGACAGACATGGGGTTGGAAGATCCAAGTTGAGATGGTTAGATGACGTAGAGGCTGACGTAAAAACTCTAGCTATGAAAAAATGGAGACTAAAGGAAGAAGACAGAAAAGACTGGGCGGTAATTCTAAGAAAAGCGAAGGCTAAAACTAAAAGGGCCGTAAACCCAGAGAAGAAGAAGAAGAAGAAGAAGAAGAAGAAGAAGAAGAAGATATCATATTCATCGTATTCGAAAGGTACAAAGTCGGAGTTTTGGCCCGAGGAATGCCTATTCAGAATGAGGTTCATCATGTATTTCTTCAGTCCAGCCAGATTCTTGAATACCTCCTTGAAACAGGCAACGACCCCTTTCTTACACACTTCCATTTCATCATTTTCAGCCATTTACGACGGAACGAATTCTGAAACAGATACAAGCATATTAAAGAAAATGGCAAAATGACGTAGAAAGGATGCCTCCTGAGCGTATACCGCGACAAGGATATTTTAATGCCCTGTTGGATGGCGGGAGATAGGGCGTATAAGAATGAAGTGGGCACAACATTGCCTTTAGTCTCGGAAAGAGTCATGACTCAGTCCTTCAACTGGCAGAAGAAGAAGAAGAAGAAGGAAAATCAGGAGGCCACCATCCTGTGAATCAGCGGTTTGCGGCCTATGTTTGTAGTAGAAGCCCGTTCACACGCGTTACAGAATAATCTCAGGTCATTAACGTCTGCAAGGTAGACGGGAATGTGGAATGAGTTTCTGTAGTTATATCGGCGTGTTTTCCTTGTGCGTGCTTGCTTGATCGCTCGCTCGCTCGCTCACTTTTCAGTCATTCCTCGGCGAGAAGTTATTGAGCTCTGTTCGCTTATAGAAAACCTGTTGTATTCAGTACGGTGTTCATAACAACACTATTATATGAGCCCTAGGTGATACTAACAACGCCTGTTACTCATATAGGTTTTACTTAAAATGAAATGTACAGAAATAACGAAATTATTCATTTCTTATGACAGTCTCCTGAATATATATTTCCTTTTGTCAGCGTTCTGTTACATACAGCCACAGAGCGGGCTAGTAATCGTATAATGCTTGTAACTTAGAAGCCCTAACGGATCAATAGACTCTAAACTTGTAGCCGATTATGAAGCATTCATTTTCTTGTAATTTTTTATATATCAATAAATGTTTCGCGGTAGCGTAGTTGGTTGAGGCACTATGCTACAAGCCGGATGGTCGCGGGTTCAAGTCCCGATGAGGTCATGGATTTTTTTTTTCATTTGACCTAATCCTTCCAGCCGCACTATGGCCCTGGGGTCGACTCAGCCTCTAACAGAAATGAATACCAGGAATATTCTTGGAATGCTCCTGGGGGTAAAGGGCGGCCGGCGCGTAGGGCTGACAACCTTGCCGCCATCTATGAGCCGATTGTCTAGAAAATGTGGGAACCTCAGCATCTCACAACCATATGAGCCTCCACGGCCTGTTACAGGGATAGCTTTACTTATCCATAAATGTTTAAAATGGCAGTCATAGGATTTAATGAAGACAGTTTTTAATGTTTTGTGAAATATTTTCTGTACGAAGATCAGATTAAGATGTTTCGCGCGAGGTACAGCTTATATTTGACCGACAATTTTTAATGTAGGTTTATTATACCAAATTTGATCGAAATCCGTGCTGCAAGTTCGGAATTAGAATAGCAAAACGTGCACACGGACTTTGATCGTGCTGTAGTTTGTCCATAGAGTGGATTGAAGCTCTTCTCAGGATAGTCAATGGTAATCATAAATACCATAAGTAAAAGCACAAAGCTCTAAATGACAGTGATGAGGAGATTGGTCTGTTAGTAAACACAGAACAATCTAAATACATGTTGATGCCGTCTCACCAGAATTCGGGGAAAATTCATAGCAAGAAGATAGCTGATAGATCCTTTAAAAATGTGACACAATTGAAATATTTGTGGAACGACAGTAACAAAGCAAAATTTGATAAATGAAGAAATTAAGAGTAGAATGAATTCGAACAATGCTTGAAACAAATCCGTTCAGAAGCTTTTTTTTGTCTTCTCGTCTACTGTCTAAAAACGCAAAATTAAAATATACAGAACTATAACTTTTGCCTATGATTTTGTAAGCGTGTGAAACTTGGCGTGTGACATTAAGTGAAGAACGTATGAGGCATCTGAGAACATAGTGCTGAGAATAGCTGGACGGAAGAGGGATGAAGTAATATGAAGTTGGAGAAGACTGTTTATGGAGGAGCCACGTATCTTGTAATCTTTGCTAAGTATAATTAGAATGATCTCACCAAGGAAAAATGAAATGGACAGGACATGAGCACTCATGCATATGAGTATATGAATTTGGTTGGAAAGCCAGAGAGAAAGAAACTGCTAGGAAGATCTAGATGTAGATAAGAGGGTGATATTGTGTCATGTCTCCTGAAAGCCGGAATACTCCATTGATAGAAAACGGTTCTGTAAAGCTCATATCTGCGGAACGGATAGACATCGAACAATAGATTAACTGTTCGCGATGGGAATCTCTATTCAGTTCGCCCCGAGTTGTAAAAGGGGGACAAGTAATTGATTCGCGAGTTCAGTCTAAGAGAGGCATCGAAGAAGTGACCGATTCGTAAAGCGGAACAAAGTCAGTCGTGGCAGAAGAGAAAACGCTCTTAGTCCAGTGAGGAATTGAGCCAGTCTTACAAAGTCGTTGATTGTGAGCTGTCGTGATTGTAACTAAGAGTGATTTCAATAGAAGTGCCAATAAATCCAATCATCCAATCCAGAACCCTTTATTATTAGTCACGGAACGCCAGACACTTGATAATATTAAAATGAATCTTAGAGGAATAGGATCGGATGGTATGGATTAGATTTATCTGGCTCAGGATGAGAACGCGTGGAGGACTTTTATGGACATGGAAATGAACCTTCTCGTTCCTTATGGGAAATTCTTTAGTAGCTGAGCAACTGGAAGCTTCTCAAGAAGGACTCAGATATCGTTATTAATGCATCCTCTACATCGGGCTGTTTCTCTTAATAGGGACGACATTAGAAACCTTAAAAGCTTCCCACCCCCCAGCAAGAAGCACTAGTGAGTAAACGGAAAATAGGAGGGAGTCTTTATGAAAATCATCTTCCATGCCGAAGCACCATGCTGTGCCTTTGCCATGATCCGCGCAGCTGGTGATTCTGCTGCACGACATTTATCCTCATCACATGTGCTCTCTCTGTCCCAACATTGAAGATCCCTGTTCGTTTTCCGTTCTACAACGGAGTGTGTCATGTAGTGGCGTACCCAGTCGCATCAGCTTCCGCAGTCCGCTGTTCACCAACCGGAAACTTGTATTAAAAGGTGATATTTACGTGTTGAGTTGCGCAGCTTTCTAATCCATAATGTTGTGTATTGTCAGTTTAAGTTCATCATTATCCTTGTACATTTTTATATTTTGACATTTGCAGTGTCATCTTTAGGGATGCATACAATTTTTTTTTTCCTTGGCACTACAGCCCCAGTGGGCCTAGGCCTACTTCCATGAACTTCTCCGTTCACTTCGGTTTTTCTAGATCTTACACATACGGTAGGACTCCTTGGGCGAGTGATCAGCTCGTCGCAAGGCCTCTACCTATACACAAACACAGAAAAACGCACACAAACATCCATGCCCTGAGTGGGATTCGAACCCACGATCCCGGCTTCCGAGCGAGCGAAGACAGTGTATGCCTTAGACCTCTCGGCTACCGTGGCCGGCAGGGATGCATGCATAGTAATACAAAAATAATTAGTTGAAGATATTTGTAATTATTGTACATAATTTGAAAAGAATTGTCAAGTCTTCTCATAAAATAGACTTATATATAAAATAACATGCTACGTTACCGGGAACGTGTATTAAATTTTCTATATGCAATTCGAAGGTTCGTGTTTCAAAGCCGTGTAAATATCTGTGTGGTTGATAGCATGTTGAATAGGCCACAAGGATTTTCAGTGAGACAATCCATTGACTTTTAAACTAAAACAGGAATGATAAAATTTGTTTTCAAAGTATATAATGATTTATCATTTTATCGCTAATTAATTAGGATCTCCTATGATTGTAATTACTGTATTGTCGGGCCTTTGAGTTGATTTGCGCGTGACTTAAAACATGGGGTTTTTATTGAATTACTGGATTTATGCACCTTATAGTTACCACTCTGAACTACAGGCAATTACAGCGCTGTCGCTGATCTACACTGGTGGCTCAGTCTATGGCCACCTGCTCACGCTGGTTCCTCGCTCGCGGATTTTTGTACCCTGAAGATGGAGGCGATATATACCTCAGAAACATCGGTTCACAGAAGACGGAATTCTTCAGTTATGAGCTTCATGATACAGATTACACGCCTAATACTGTTAAGTTAATTAAACGTGAACGGTTTATATATGCAGAGTATTTAGTAAGCACACGGAAATAACGGTAATACATAATTATCTTCATACTAATCAGTGAACCACTAGCAATGCATAACTTAAATGGGAGAATAATATTCTAGTGGATATTTGAGAATCTGGATGTCAAGGTGTGAATGAGGCCGAGAATTGGCTGCTATGAACACGGTCATGAAGAATGAACTTCAGGTGTTCATAATTGCGGGAGCTTTGTTAACCAACTGAGCACATAGCAACTTCTGGAAGTGGTGCAAAATGTAGATGAGATCACGCCACATTCTGATAAGCCAGTCAGCGCAGAAGGGCAGGTTTTAGGAATAATGAACACACTTGGCTGGGGGCCTTTTGCCCTTTACAGTTAATCAGTGAATCTTCGAAACAACTTAATGAACTGCTCTGAGAGGGGAGACGCTAGCATGGCGCTGGGCCGAACACCGGTGCCCAATCAAGGATTTTATGACCGCCTGACGTGTTACACTGATCTATGGACGAGTGGATTGGGAACGTTCGCAAACTCCGTCGCTATACAATGAACTTTGACGGCATGTGGCAGATTCTGATTGGAGCCAGATTGAACAATGTAGTTATAATATTTTCCGGGGGTGGGGGGTCAGTGTGATTTCGAGAAGGAAATTGAGAATTAAGTCAGAGAAAGTCGTCGATATTAACAACTTCCGCACGCAGTGGTGTTCATGTCTGCTTGTACACAGGATATTTGTTTATAGCGATACTGAACCATATAAAGTTCCTGTCATATCGCCAACTCAGCTCCTTTGCACCTGATCTCGGAGGGGACTCTCTGGGAGAATCTGAGTAAAATCAGATCACTGTGCCTCTTGGAGTGTCCGAAGTAAATCCAGCTTAATATAGGCGGACTACCAGGGAGTGAGGTGTGCTAGTGTTTCGTGGACCTACTTCAATTCCAGGTACTTCCACGTCACAGTAAGCTGTATAGTTCTTGTAAGATTTGAGGCTTTCACGGCGGTGACTATGAAGAAAGCAGTCTTCTGGGATTTGGCACCGTGTATATGTGGTGTTAACCGACGTTTCGGAGGAACGTATCGCCTCCATCTTCAGGGTAGAAGAACAAATATATAAGAAATCTGCAAGAAAAGAGACCGTGAGAACCGGTAAAAGCAGACTGTGGAAAAATACACAGCTATGTGAGAGCAGTGACCTCACATAGCTGTGCAGATTTCTCATATATTTGTTCTTCTACCCTGAAGATGGAGGCGATACGTTCCTCCGAAACGTCGGTTAACACCACATATACACGGTGCCAAATCCCAGAAGACTGCTTTCTTCATAGTCACCGCCGTGAAAGCCTCAAATCTTANATGTTTATAATTTATTCGGGAAAACAGGTAAAGGTAACGGCCAAAGTTGTCTGTTCCTTTGTTCATAATTAATTAAGCGCCGCGCCCTGAGGGCGCAAGGGGGGGGTGAATGTATTTTTTTTATTCTGTATTTCAGCGTCCTGTTGCAAATCTTTAATTAAACGTCTGTGTTAAGTGTTAAATGGTGAATAAACAGTTGTTGCATTATTGACGGACTGTGTATACATAGACGTATTTTATTTTTATTTAGCTCTGCAGCCACAATTTGGGTCTTGGCCTACCTCAATGAAACTCTCCGCTTCACTTCGGTTTACTAGATCTTAGACATTTGGTAGGACTCATTGGGCGGGTGATCAGCTCGTCGCAAGGCCTCTACCTATACACAAACACAGGCAAAAACACATATACACACAAACACTAAACATCAAACCTTGAGTGAGATTAGAACCCAAGGTCCCGTCTTCCAAGCGAGCGAAGACAGTGCATGCCTTAGACCGCTCGGCTACCGTGACCGGCTGCGAGTGGAGGTATAGCTCTACAATTCTAGGCTTCATAGCTAGGTGGCGATGAGCAATCAGCTTCACGTCCCAGCTGCTTTGGCTCTAGGAAAAGAGCTCCCTATACCCACTGGATAAAAGGTTTTGTGGGCCCCACAGTTGGTCTAAATGCTGTGGGGAAGAGAAAAATATCTTGCCTCTGCCACGAATTAAACCCCAACCGTCCAGCTCATGCGTAGTCGCTATACCGACTGAGTTATCCCGGCTCCTGCATTGAAAGTAGGCATTACACAAAATCTTTTTTCGAAACGGTTCGTTCAAAATAAATAAAGACGCATCTCGTTGGTTCGTTTTATTCCTGGAGCTTTTAACTTTCATTTTGTACGAACGGGAGTTTATCGCCTGGGGATCATTTCCTTTCTCTCATTATTCCCAGTTCTCCGCTTGAAAGACCAAAGCACGTTTTTCATTTATTAAAGTCAATGGAGTTGCCTCATGGTCAGTCGGTCTCTGAAATCACTGTGACCCTTAAAAGTGTGTCGTCCTCTTGAACGCTTTCCTAACGAGCGACTGAACTGATTATGAGGGGCGTCTGATTGTCACAACTACCACAACAATGCTGTTACTTTTCTAACACTCCTTGCTTGGGTTGGGCGACAAAGGAGTCATAAATATCACATTAGTGTCAGCTGGTGACGGTTTGCAGTTGAAGGAGAGCGGCCCGCTGAACAAGGGTTAGGACAGAGAGGGTATTAGTTGCTCGTTTTCGGTAGCAAATGCTGGGTCGAGAAAATGGAGCGAGAAAAAAAGAAGGGGAGGGAGACGAAAAATAAAAACCACCGTGAAGAGAAAGACAGAAAGTGTGAGTGATGGTGGAATAAAGTGGGTTATAGCACGAGACACGATCTAGGTATGTGACGAGGGAAGAAGAAGGCAAAATAAATGGGGAGAAATGTGCCCAAGACAAGGTAAAGTGTTCGCTTTCTTTAATTTCCGTGTTCTCTGCTCAGAACAGCTTGCACTAAAGCCGTTTATTTCTGGTTGAGAAGTGAAAATGAAAGTATACATCAAGGACAACATCGGTAACAGATGCCACGCCATTACTGTAGTAGCAGCCGCCACCGCCGCCGCCGCGACCACCACCACGACCACCACCGTCGCCACCACCACCACCGCCGCCACCACCGCCGCCGCCACCACCGTCGCCACCACGACCACCACCACCACCACCACCACCACCACNACAATCGAACACGTCTGACCAGAGTCCCTGAGAAGGACTTCAGAGGGTGAAAAAATTATCTGCCCTCTATGGAACCTTGTGGTTCCTTTCCACGTTCACAAGAACCCGCCACTGGATCCTATTTTGAACTAGATGAATTCAGTTAGCACTGTCTCGCGCTTTTTGTTTAAGATCTCTTTTAACATCATTCTTCCATCTACATGTTGATTTCCCGTGTAACTTATTTCCTTCGGGTTTTAAGGCTAAGGTGTTGTATAAATTTCTCATCTCTCTCGCTATGTCCATTCCATTCCCTTTAACTTCAGGAACTTGATACTGTCTAGTAAAAACTGCGGGTTATGAGGTTCATCATTATGTTTTTACAGCCTTCTGTTACATCATTCCCCTTGGGTCCAGATATTCTCTTCAGCATCCTGTTCTCAAATGACCTGAATGTACCTATATTCACCCCTCCTTTTGGTTAAATACATGGGCGCAAGAGCTGGTAATACAGATTCCAGATACTGTAATTTGAGTGGCCGGTAACTTTGCAAGGTAATAGGTACAAGTGTGTATGTACTGTCACGATTTGGGGGGTTGTGCGTGACGAGTTTTGGATTGGATGATTGGATATATTGACACATTATATACACAACTCGGAGCCACAAACAATTACAGCTCTATAACTATTTCCACACACTATAGCTCACCGTTACACACGCACTAAGGTTCTAGGTCTTCATCAGTCGTATCCTGGAAACGGATTCATAACAGTCTCACTGTCACTTCAAACCACATATGAAGTCATCTTTTCACAGCCTAATTCCCTTCTTGCCAATTCCGAAGACTCAACTGAATTCCTCTGCTTCCAAGCTCATATCCTGGCAGGCTGGCGTCTCAGAACTGGACTCTATTCTATGCTGCTGCCGCCAGCTTTGAACTCTTTATAACCACTTTGTGCCGACCCAGCAGAAAACACAACTTCTTTATTGTTGAGAAGGCGCGTTTGCAGCGCAGCTGCATAACAAAGGAAGTTATTCAATTGCTTGTGCATTCGTTGCCCAGTCGTCTAGAAGTGAACGTCTATTCTGACTTCGCTATTCTGGTTTTCGGGTTTCATGTCACAATATTTCCCTTCCTGCAACAAGAACACACAAAATCTGGTCACTTGGGAAATTCCACAGTGGTAATCTCACAGAATACATACGAATGTGACCAAATCATGGTCGAAACATATAACCAAAGGTTACAAGTGTTGTATATGATGTGTAAAGAACTTGTTTACAAACACCGGTTGTGTAAAGACGGCAATAATGTAGAAAAGTAAAAAAAAAAATTGTTGTATGCTGAGTGAGTTTGGTTCGGATTGCTTGATTGTTATGCAGAGATGTTCACTTATCCTTCCTGTTATCGAGGTACGGTTTCGTACACAAATTCAGCCATTCTGGTAAACCGTTTACACATAGTGTGGGCTATAGCTTTTGTTCTCGTACGGGGTTTGTTTACCACAGCGTGATTCAATTTGGGCACAACAAACACTTAGACTACAGTTTACGCTAATATTATATCCTGTGTGATGATCGAGTAATTCAAGAAGGGTTTAAACGACCCATATTAGCAAGAAAAAACTTTTTTTATAAAGCTTCCTCGGAGTACGATATGATACCCTGTACAATTTGGAAACTACACATACAACTCATTTTGTACGTGTACATTTAATAATATTATTAAAATAAAAACTCGCTTTGAAATATGTAAACAGACGTTGCCCTGTATGATAACATTCTATTACTTCGATACTGAGAACTCTCTCCACTGACGCAGGAAATATATTTTCAAATACAGAGGCAGCAAACCCAGTAATTCTCAAACACGGAGGACCCCCTAATATAGCCTAAACATTGAAGACACATGACATAATTTTTTAGGAACTGTTACAGAAATCCAGTCCAGCCAAAAATACACTTTTATTTTTGTTACCTTTTTAATTCCTTCGAGGATATTTGAAAGGAATTTGTTGACAGCTGGAAACAAGCACCAGAGCTCCGCACACTTCAGTAGTACTTTCGCTGTAAAGATTTTAAGCCACGTCTGTATATAACACAGTCCGTCAATAATGCAACAGATTGTTCCTTTTTCTTCCACTTGCACCTTTAACACTTTTAACACAACATGTTTCGGTCCTGGATGACCATCTTCAGGTGTCTTAATATATTAAAACTGCTACACTGAATTAATGTGCGCTAAAAACACACGTTGTAGTCCACTTATTGTAATAAAATATAATAAAATAAATTAAAAATTTCTTTACTTCTGTGAAATTCTATTCCACCTCACAAGGGGCGTCGTCCACCTGTTTAGAGCTATGTGTTTCTCTCCCGGTGTTTTATTGCAGCAGCTGGTTTTATGTTCGAGAGCCCGTCGTTCTATTACGTCTGGAATCTATAATTTTAATGGATTTTCTTTTATTTTATTAAATTTAATGCAGTGTAGCAGTTTTAATATATTAAGATACCTGAACATGGCCATCTAAGACCGAAACCTGTTGTGTTAAAAGTGTACAACGTTAAGTGGAAGAAAAAGGAACAATTTGTTGCAGTATTGACGGACTGTGTTATATATAGACGTACTAATATGACTTGCAACAGGATGCTTAAATACAGAATTTTAAGCTAGCTTTGAAGTATAAGCTCTATTACACAACGTTTGGGTCTCAGACACTCGTCTGAGTTTCGGTGGCAACATCATAGACGTTTTCCGCTTGTTCGACTCTTGAGTCATGTTAGAGAGCTTCCACTTTATCACTACACCGGTCGCAATTTGCACAGAAAGTGCTTGCGTGCTTGTGCGCACGCGCGTGCGTGACGGAGAAGCGGACTCATCATTCGACCAAAGTTTGACCCTTATCTGGCTGTGAGATAGGCTTCGCAGTTCTGACAGTTTAAATATGAAACGTGTCTCGAACCGCTGCGATACGTTGTTCGAGGCTAATCTAATTGTGCCTCAACTTGTGCTCGCTGCCAACTTTACTAATTGTAACATTCTTCAGCATCAGAATAAATGTAATCAGGTGCTTTACAGTGATTGCACTGACGTTAACGCAGGTGGCTAGCAGTGTCTTACGGTTTTTTTTCAGTATGTTATTACAGGAGATCGGTATAAGAACCGTCACCTAACAAGAACTCGAAGGTTCTGCACCTCAAATACTAAAGTCATCCCCCTTCGATCCTCAGAAGATTCATCTTAATGTAACCTCCCACCAATTTTCCTACAAAAGGTTTGTATGTTTTCCTTGTGTCCCCCCATCCTAACCACATGCCAAGCTCACGATAACGTCTTGGATTTCACCCTCCTAATTATACCAGTAGTCCTGATGAATCTTGAAGTTCCACTTCATGTAATATTCTGAACTGCTTGTTTGTTTTGTTCATCTTTGGTCCAAGTATTATTCTGAACATTTTGTTTACTGACATCTGTTTATTTATATTCCTCAAACACAGATTTTGGTTGAACACAGTGCCTGGGAAATTTTTGTTTTGTAATTTACGTTCCAATCTTTAGCTTTTTGGAAAATAACAGCGTTGGAAGAGCATAATGTTTATCACATCCAGAATTCATTTTTCTCGTAATTTCATCAGGAGCTCTTTTCTGTTTGTTATTGTTGTTCCAGTTTATATGAATTGTTCTGCATTGATAATTATCAATGCAGAACAACGGGCTAATTATAATTAGCCCGTCAATTTGAAATATCTATAATTTCGTTAGGTACAAGTGTTTATTACAAATCTACCGGAGACATAAAGAATTATACAGATTTAAATAATGGGCGTGGGAAATGCTGAGGGATATAGAAACTGCAACGAAGGATAAATATGTTATCCCGTATATGAGTGACTATAGACGGGGTTTGGATTGATTTCTGGATTTATTGAACTCTTAAACAACGTAACTACAAATAACTATAGCGATATAGCGAATTCACGCGTTATACAATTCGCTACATAATGCATGAAGCCTTTTCAGTCTGTTTTATCTTCACCAGTTGTTTTCTGGTAACGGCTTTCAACGCAGTAGTTTCTTCAGCTTCCGTGTTCACGCTCTTACTGGCCGGCAACTGTCCCTCCAACTAACTAAACTCTAGACTTGTCCTTCATATAACACCTCGGCACATACCGGACAGAAAACACCGCTTCAGAGAGTTATTCTGTTGCATCTCATAGCTGTCTCGTGGGCCGCGTAGAGAACATCTCTTCCCAGTTAGTCTGTTTGTGCATGTTCGGTATCTGTTGCCTATAAACGAGCGTTGTGTACAGAGTCTATACTTAGCAGAGGGTTTACATGCTACAATATATCCCGCGATTGTTAATTTATGGCAGTTTCTACAAAAGGATACTTAATTACGGAAGAAAAGAGTAACAGATCTTCGGATTGTCAGTGTCTGTAAGCTACGAGATTAGAGAAAAGTGCGAAGAAAGTGGATGCATAAACAGAAGGCTGTAGAATTAAGCGGCTGCAGCGGCTCGGAAGACCGCGTACTGGGAGTTTCCCATAGTTCTTCGCGGGCATTCCGATGGACTGAAGCACAGTGTAGGAGAGCTGTGAAGTCACAGACCTGCTGTAGCCGCTACTGGCGGCAAGTGACTAGCAGTATTTCATTCGAAGGGAGCTGCTACTCTAGTTTCCATGTCAGTCTTCAAGGTATTGACTGAGCAATTACTTTGAACACTAGTGCCTAATACTAGTTGGGGCGATTGAAGATGATGACATTGTGTTTCCTGTTTGTAGTACGTAAGCACTGTGTTACAGTATGGAGTGTGCGAGCGTGTATAAATTAAAGTTGTTCCTATACTTAATTAACTATGCAGCACATCATGAAGACGTATGGAAAGGTGGAGGTGTTGCTCCACCATTCATGACCTCAGCACTAGGTGGAGGCGAGTGATATCTTCACGCCCCAGTGCTGGTCTGGACACTATGAAGATCAGTCTCTTACTTCTGTCGGGAATTGAACTCCGGCTGTCTAGTCCTTAGTCCGTCGCTGTACCGACTGAGCTATTCCGGATGGCATGCGTGAAACGTTACAGGATTAATATGCAGCCTTTATAATGATTGCCGTGTATTACAAAGCTGCAAAACGTATCACATGATACGGGTATGAGTTCAGAACTCCTTAACGGTAGTGTGAAATGCCTTCTGTGATGTATACATTGATGGAAGTTTACGTTCCTCCGAAACGTCAGTAAATTTCTACTAAATTACGCGGTGTCACATCGAAGATCGTAGTTGTCATCATAGACGCTGTCGTGAGAACGTGAAATCGTACACGTAATATTTTTGAAACTGTTAATTTGAACGTAGCCATCGTCCGATCGCTACGTTTCGGAAATTGATTAAGTTTCCTTCTTAAGGCGAACAGAATCGGAAGAAAATTGACGGCGTTGCTATCATCATTCATCTGTTACGACACTGTCCTGCAGACTCCATCTTGTAATAGAATTAGCATTAATAACGATGTTCCAATTTTTAATTTCGATCACTCTTAATAATATATAACGAAACCTCCTATTCTGCGCTATTTTAAAACCCATAATCGTTTATCTTTTCTTTTCATATAATTATCCTATGCTCAGCTTAATGCAGTTAGCGCCATTATAACCTAATTATCTACTTTTTATTAACTTTGTATGAGAATGTTCTATTTAACACGTGATATAATTAGTATCAGTTTTCAAAACCATTAACAATTTTTATATGGCGAAAGATTTGGAAGAACTTCCACATTGAAGCTGAAACGAGCATTGTTTCACTGTCACCACACGTTATGCATGAGACAGTATTCCCCCACCCTTCACACATTAATGCGTTTGGATAATGGTGGGTGTTAGTAGTAAGATGTGGTGGAGGTCTAACCCTACCCTCGAATATAACGACATTCACCACCTCCCCTTGCTTTTATACCTACAGATTCTCCGCTGTTGGCTGTTACTCAAGACAGAACCATGCATATATATATTGTCTGGCTTGTACCGTATAACATCTTGTCAAGTAACTGTCATAATCCGCACTAGTTATGCGACATCACGGAGTAGAATTTGTGCACTTCATTGTGAATAGAGGATGTTCGACCGCTGCAGGTGTCCCGAAATACGATCCGCAGAAACGAGATGTTTTATGTGTATAAAGTACACTATATTTTAAGTAATAAGAGTGTTACATTTAATTATTGATTTACGATTGTGTTATTAATCGACGCTTTCCATTTCCGAGCTTCTATAACGTGGATGGAGCCGGTCATGGTAGCCGAGCGGTCTAAGGCATGCACTGTTTTCACTCGCTCGAAAGCCGGGATCGTGGATTCGAATCCCACTGAGGTCATGGATGTTTAATATGTGTCTGTGTACAGGTAGAGGCCTTGCGACGAGCTGCTCACTGTCCCAAGGAGTCCTACCGAATGTCTAATATCTAGTAAACCGAAGTGAAACGGAAAGTTTCGTGAAGATAAGCCAAGGGCCAAATTTGGCGCTATAGCGCCGGGGAAAAAAAAATAGCGTAGATGATCTAATGTAAGGTAGTGTCCTGAAAAGACTGAAAAAAAGCACAAAAAAAGTCAGTCAAAATATAAATTTTCTGGATCAGGATTATGAATCGTGAAAACTCCCCTTATACGAAACAGGGGTATTAATCACTCCATTTCGAAGTTCGGTTTAGATGCTATTAATTGCTTAATTTAAACGGGTACAAATCGCGAGGGATATTATTAAGTATTTTATGAACAATTTTATGTAATAGATTTAATTATATTATGAAACTTGTCCCTTCAGTCACTTTGTGGTGAAGAAATTGGCATTTGAGCAGGCTTTCTCCGAGTCCTTGATTTCCCCTGCCAATTCTCATTCCACCAACTGCTCCACGCTCATTAATCATCCTATTATCGATGCTGTATGGTCTCGCTACTGAGAGCGTCTCTAAATAACAAACAAACTTGTTAGTGTAATATTCAAGTTGATGCTTCAGTAGGACATTCTTATATTCTTTGTAAATACATACACATTTCGTAATAACACAGTTTCGTTTCGGTCGGGTCGGGTAAAATGCTGCTGGACCTCGCCAGTACAGTCAGTCATGGTTCCGAGTCTTCTGGGACTCATGACAATATTTTACTCTCTCATGTGTCTGGGAGTCATGCAATAGTTTAATTTAGGTTACTAGAAGAGCTGTGTGTAGCGTAGTAGAGTGCAATCTAATTCTGGAGCATCCAGCTTACGGTGTGCACTGCCTGTAACGCTCAGCAAAGGACATTGACGTCGCCTATACAGTCCAGTATTAATCAGTACTTATTGGCAGTTCACCCATGTTCTGAGGTTCAGTGTCTTTTTTTTCCACTATCTCTACAGCCCTCTTGGGCCCTGGCCTCTAATTTTTCAGTTTCATGTTCATTTTACAGACGATAGGACCCCTTGGACGAATGATCAGCTCGTCGCATGGCCTCTACCTAAACACAGGACAACACAGACACAGAATAAACACGTACACATACCAAACATCCGTGCCTTATATGGGATTCGAACTCACGATCCCGGCTTCCGAGCGAGCGAAGACACTACATGCCTTAAACCGCTCGGCTACCGTGACCGGCAGTGTATACGGAAAGAAAATATGAACCGAATCTCGATACACGGACAAATGTTTGACATTTCGAGGTTTTTGAAGCAGAGCGACTTTGTGGACTAACGTAGTTTCATGGCAGGATATGGACTAGATTCCTCTGGCTCAGGAGAGAGCAGTGGAGGGCTCTTGTGAACACGGTAATGAACCTTCAGGTTCCTAAAACATTAGGACATTGTTGACAAGCTAAGCAACTGGTAGCTTCTCAAGAAGGACTCAGCTCCGTGTAGTTAGTTAATTAGTGCTAATATATGAAGCTTATTAGAATTCGCGAAGGGGAGGATCGACCGTGGGCAGTGGAACCAGTTTTAGTTTTTTCCCTAATTACTGGGGCAAATGCAAATTAGACTATTAACACTTGACATACACATCATTATCCTATTGTATGATACATGACTTCATTTATTTTTATTGCTTATAAGAAATCTAAAAACAGGATTTTGCTGTCACCCACATATTTTTTAAAAATAAAGAAAGCCGTCTTTTGTTATCCCTGTAGTATTATTATTATTATNGTGTCTGCACTTCGCCCTTCCCTTGTGGATATTCAGTACAGTGGCAGTTATGCAGCGACGTCATCTGTATGTAAGTGCAAGCATGCTCAAATGCTACACTGCTCGTTAAAAGTTTATTCCATACCATTACTGCAGTACGCTTGCAGCAGCGGTTGAATGAGTACAGAATTTCATTCTGCCCCAAAAGCCTGTAAGGTAGACCGTTTTTGTTAAGTTTGTAGTGACATGTAATAAAACTTAACCGAAAGACTTCAACACCATTAATTAGGAAATCATATGAGCTCTCCTCTGGCTACATAATAGGCGACTAGGATAAACCTTGGGCTCTTTATATTGTCCATGCCAATTGTGCAGTGTATTTGGGAGGATGGCTGAACGGTTCTCGGAAACATATGCCATTTGCTCTTGCAGCGGTCTTCCGTGAATATCTTGACATCTTCCGTGAATATCTATCAGCGATCAAGACTTCATTTAACTAAGATAGCCGGAATTTCCTATAAATCCAAACAGGGTGTAAAATATCCATCATTGTCTTCCTCCGTCAGACCAGTGCTTCACAGCCAAGATCTTCCAGGTCCTAAACCACCCCAGAAATGGACTACTGATGATGAAAACAATGATAATGAGCTAGTCCATATGGAACAGAAAATCAGCGATCAAGACTTTCAATCTTCTACATCAAACGAGCCGTATTTTGACTCCCAACGTGAGCTCGTGTTTTTGGAAGCAAATTGAGCTTATCTAAGGGTCGAGTTGAATTCTTAGGGTGACGATTACAAGGCTGCAACCTTCTGCAGAAGAATACTGATATTTGTATCTTTGGTTATCGTCGGAAAGATACTGCTCAGTACTTTGCTTTAGCTGATGATTTGGTTTAGTGTACAGATAATGGGAAGATCAAGGCTGCAGTAGGACAAGATCGCAAAACCCATGAGTGGCGACTTTTCGTTGATTCATGAAATCATAGTCTAAAAGCAGGTCTTCATGATGGCAACAAGCGTCCCACTATACCAACTGCTTACGCAATGCGCGTAAAGGAAACTGACAAAATTAACTACAGCAAGCACTGCTGGAATGCAAGTGGTGACTTGGAAATTGTAGCAGTCCTGTTAGGATATACGAAGTGCTGCTGCTTTTTCTTTCTCTCTTTCTTCCTTCCTTCCTTCCTTCCTTCCTTCCTTTTTTTTTTTTTTTTTCCGAGTAGGATAGCCGACCAAAGACAAGGAGTCGGTGAAACAGTGGGGAAGAAACGTTAGAAACTGAGCCCAGGTGAAAGCAGTGTTACTCACGATCCCATGATTGATGCTGTATTTTTACCATCACTCCATATAAGACATGGTTTAGTAAAAAAAATGTCAAAACTATGAAGAAGGATAGCCGTGTTTTCTTTACCTCTGCAGCAGAAATTTCCCCGTTTGATTGAGGCAAAGATAAAAGAAGGGATATTGGTTGGCCCACAAAAAAGGGGACCTTAGAAAAGATAGAAGTTTTGATTCTGTTTTGAGTGAAGTTGAAATAGCGGCTTCGACAGTATCCAGGGATGTCTGCAGCAATTTTTTTGGAAACAATAAAGCAGGCAAATAGCAGGAAATTGTGGGAAAACTCATCCGGTCATATGAAGAAACGGGGTGCAACATGTCAATAAAGATTGGCTTTACACTCACATTTGGGTTCATTTCCGCAGCATATAGGGGCACATAGTGACAAGCATGGCGAACTAAGGGGGCACATAAAGGTAACAACGACAACGCCACCACGTCGATATTCATAATGGGCTAAACAAAACAAAAACAAAAATCCCGGACCCCGCAAAAGGAAAATTAACGCAAGAAAGGATACAGATATACGAGTATGTTCTCAAATAAATGTATTTTATTATGAACGACGAAACTGTAATAGCATTTAAATATTTTCACTTAAGAGCTTGTGCAGTGTGGCGGTTTCGAAAAGTGAACAGTTGGCTGAAGATGGCCGGGTAATACCGAAACATGTAGCAATTATAAGATTTAAGGTTTTCAGGGCAGTGACTATGAAGAATGCCGTCTTCTGGGATATGGCTCCATGCGGATGTTATGTGAACCGACGTTTCTGACGAACATATCGCTTCCATTTTCAGGGTAGAAAAATCCTGGAGCAAGAAACCAGCTTGAGCAGTTGGCTGGAGACACCTACTCACGCTGGTTCCTCGCTGGTTGATTTTTCAACCCTGAAGATGAGGCCTCCGAAACGTCGGTTCACACAAGATCTACACCGCTCCACATCCCAGAAGACTGCATTCTTCATGTAGCAGTTAATTGTGATTTTAATATTATTTTAAATGAAGGAAAGTTCGTGAAGAGAGTTGCGTTAAAGACGGAAATGAGTGTGCATAGAGTGACAAAGAATGACAGTGTAGTGTGTATGAAACTTCGGTGTAATTAGAAGTTACTTAAGTTGCTGTTGAGGCACTAATGAGGTGATGTCATCGCGCTGGAGGGTGGTGGTTGCTGCTGAAAGGAAGATGCGACTGCCACTGGAATACACAATTGGTCGGTTTAGGCCTATTTATTGCATTGCCCATNCCCCTGCAAGAAGACATCCCGTCGCGAGACAGTGGCACGACGTTGGAGAATTGCCTTCAAGAAGGAAATTCCCCTGGGAACCTTCGGATGCCAGCGGAAAGTAGAGACCGCCACCGGAATAAAGATTACACGCTGTGTAGGACACGGGCGTATGGGACAAATCAAGAATAAGGTCGCACCGGAAATCACCAAGAAACGGACGTTCGGGAAGAGACTGTGGAAAGGCCCGGAACGCAACACTGGCATCAGGAACCGAGGCCTGAGACAGCAACTACAACGCAGAAATGAAGTGAAGGACGTAGGCGGCGGACAGCCGCGATATGTGAAGGAAGCAGACCTGAGAAAAACTGCAAGACTGCAGATCGCCAAACGAGTAGCCGGATTTTCTGCCGGCCTACGACACGGCAAGGATTGGACCTTGTGGAGGGTACGACCCCCTCCAAAACGGAAAAAGAGACTTCAAGCAGAGGAGGATCCGGTAATGTAGAAGAACCGGCCTCCCAAGAGAGATTGAATGTGCCATAGAATGAAAGTGATGGATGAATGGGACACAACTGGATCTTCTGGCAAGCTGAAAGGAAACCGCTCGAGACGAGCTTTGTCTTAAGTGGGGAGCGGATGTCGCTGCAAGAAGAGTAGCTGAAACAACAGGAGACACCGAAAGCACAGCTACGGGACGGAAAAGGAACGGGGGTGCACCGTTAGGCTATTCGAGACGAACAGCCTTAAGGAGGGAGCAGTGTGACATGTTGAGCTATGGATGACGCCCCTCCCCCCCGCCAGCCGTGGTCAGCGAGGC
>NW_019719358.1:1334574-1373316 GCF_002891405.2 Cryptotermes secundus
CCCGGGATCGAACGCGGGCCGCCGGGCTGGGAAGCCAGCGACTAACCGCTTCAGCTATGGCGCGGCCACTGTACTTGAGGTTACTGAAAACAGAGCATGTCGGACATGCAGTGTTTGTGCTCTAAAGTGTCGATGTGTGTGTGTATATATATATATATATATATATATATAGTGTTTCTACTTACAGTACTTTTAGTTACAAATATTGTATGTTTTGTTATTTTTATATTTTACATCTATCGGATTATCATCGCGTTTCATTGACCTTTCTTTTATGTCTACATCTAATCACGCGAAGTGGCGTTAAATTACCCTCGACCACTACAATTTTATATTATCCCACTCTTCTTCTTTAAATTATAAACATGTATAAACGTTATATTTACGTCAAAAGTGTTGTAGTAATACTTCATAACAAGTTATCTTATCTCTAAATAAAGGCGGAAATTTCATTTTCTATTCGATATTATCCCTGCTATAAGAGATTTTATATTTGATGTCACATATATTAGTAAATTTCGGATTAATCACTACTTGTATTTTGTTCCAGAGAAGTCACTTATAATATCAATAATAAATATCCCTGTCAGACTAGTTTGTGTAATTCAGGGAGAAAGATAGGCAGTCTGATGTCTAACAAGGTTTACTTTGCCGTTTAATTTGACTAATCGGTTCTATCGGCGGCATGCTGTCCAATAGCAGGGCAATTGTCCGTACTGATCGTCTTTACAGCCCAGTTTCGTGCTTGAATGACAATGTTAACATTATTATTTGAACATAAAATTACACTCCAGAGTGAGATGGCTATTGGCAATCGTTAACGAGTCTGATGAGAATAACGATACATGGTAGAGCAATTACATATAAGGAAAATTGTGTCTGATCATAGCGTCAGGGAAGAGGAAACTGATGACGTCACACACATCCTGGATAGCTAGTGGCCGGAATTGATTAAGGACGTTGCAAATGCAGGTCAAGTGTTGTGCGGATGTGTAGGTAGCAGGCGCTCGCAGGAGAACAGAGAGGAGTGCATGCCTGTGGGCGACCGGGGGTTGTTTGACTCCTAGAGTCTGCTGCTTTTGGCTGTGCATACATTCATGTTCTATTCCGCGATCTGATTGTCTAGGGTCAGCTATTTTGACGTCCTATATCCTTGAACGTATGAAGATAATGAAGGTGGGTAAAAGTGTTTGCCAAGCGTTTCGTGTTCGAATCCAGATTTTTGTAAAAATGCTAGTTTTAATGCGTTTCATATAAGACAATGTCAGTTTTGAACAGTTTTGTATTTTCAGTCTATAAATGCAATGCAAAGATGTTGTAGGTTAAATGTGGCAGTAGTACTAAAGCGTGTCTTTGCCACATCTCGTTTCAACGCAGTCAGTTCTTTAGGAACAATGTCGATAGTTCTGAACTCTTACTTCCTGTATATTTCCTTAAGTTATGTAATGATTATGGCCCTGATCTTTATGCGCTAAAAGCACTTAAAATATGCGCCAAAAATAAAACAATATGCACTTAAGAATCAGATCACTTTATTCAGACTCGCCTCTTTACATGTATCATTCACTGCAGAAAGTAGCATCACAATAGGCAACTAGAAGTCTTTCAGTGTTTTCTGGAGACAAACCACGTCTATTGTCCGTCAAAATGAGTTCATAGGCTGAGAATGATATTTCTACATCAACTGAAGTGATTGGACAATATTTATACACTGGAGCCGAAGGTTTGGAACATTCATTTGGCAAAGATACCCTAATTTCACTCAAGTACTGACTAAATGACTGAATCTGTTATAGTCCTGGGTTCGATTTCAACACCTTTTCTAACTTGCATTTAATCTTCTCTTCAATTTCGCCTGGAGCGGAATTCAGTGAACAAGTTGAATGAACAAGTTTCTGAACGAGTTGACGTGAGTCGTGACGGAGTGCACCACCAGATTCTAAGCTCTCAATGGCTTTTGAAACTGTAGAAAAATGTGCATGGATAAAATTCACATCTCGATAGACAGTATCACTTCCAAACACCACTTTTGCTTCACGGACACATGCATACTCATCTTGAAGTTTTGTAACCACTTCTTTTACTTGATTGAAATTCTCCTGATAAAATGAAACTGCGGATATCCATGTCCCCCACCTAGTTAGGACAGGTTCAGGTGGCAGAGGAACCTGAGGTAGGCAATCTTTGTAGAACTGGACACGAACTGGTGCTTTCAGAAACAGTTTTTTTTCCTCTTTCAATTAATTTGTTAACAGCTGGAAACTGCAATACGGTGTAATCCTTGCGCTAAACAGGTTACGTGTATAAGATTTGGATAAAATATTTGTAAGGCCTTTGCTGCTTTCAACATATAGGAAGCTCTATCTGTGAGTAACACAAGCACCTTACAACAATTATTCTCAATTTCAGATGGCCATAGTAGTTACAGAGAATCATTTACAAAACTTGCTATTGTGCTACGGTTGGTTTTCTCTAGTACTTTGCTTACCGGGTTCGTCTGGATGTAGCTTACCTGCTACGAAATTTGCTATGCATCGGCCACACAAATCGGTTGTCTCATCCTTAATTATCCTTAATTTCAAGCATATATATAGAAATATGCTCTTACGTTTAGAATATGCAATAACGACCAAAAACCCTCAAAATATGCGTTTGCTTATGCGCATATGCATTTTCAAAAATCCGGNCGGGCACACAAATCGGTTGTCGCATCCTTAATTATCCTTAATTTCAAGCATATATAGAAATATGCTCTTACGTTTAGAATATGCAATAACGACCGGAAACCCTCAAAATATGTATTTGCTTATGCGCATATGCATTTTCAAAAAATCCGGGCCCTAGTAATGATGTAACTTTTTCTTGGACCCAGGTGTGCTGGGTCTGAAGCAAAATGTCTGAAATCTGAAAGCAAAATGCGGAGCTATGTTGCTCTCTAAACAATACCAGATTGCAACTGTCCAAATACGTGGGATATTAGGAGCCCTGTCTCAGAAATATGGACAGAATTCTTCACAGTCGCTCTAAGTGTCCTGAGTTTGAATCCGTGCCTTATAAATATTTCTTTAGGAACTAGATTAGAAGCAGCGTGTTTGCTGTTCTTCGATGCGCACACAAAGTTACAACTACTAACGCGTCACTTGTGTGTCTGTCCACAAGTAACAGCTCGATAACACATGAATGGATTCATAGTGAGGAATTTTACAACAAATTATTGCCATGTTTCCGGCAATAACGGACAGCTAATCTAAATACCTATGTGCGTTTCTGTGATTATGTGGAAATTAGGTACATAAACATAAATGAGCCGGTCACGATAGCCGAGCGGTCTAAGGCATGTACTGTCTTCGCTCGCTTTGAAACCGGGATCGTGGGTTCGAATCCCACTCAGGGCATAGGTGTTTAGTTTGTGTGTTTGTGCGTTTTTCTGTGTTTATTTACAGGTAGAGACCTTGCGACGAGCTGATCACCCGCCCAAGGAGTCCTACCGAATGTGTATGATCTAGAAAAACCGAAGTGAACGTAGAAGTTCATGGAGGTAGGGTCAGGCCCACTGGGGCTGTAGTGACAAGGAAAAAGAAAACATTAAATGAAGCGAAATTTTTGTAACAGACATGTAGAGAAGATTAAAAGACACGCGTTATGCGTTCAGTTTTTTTATCTTGCTGCTTTCGAGACAGTTACTCAAAAAGTAGCTGGTAAGAATTGTTACCTATGCGTACATATCATAGCTTATTTATTAGGCTACATTTAAACCACACAGAAAGTGCTGGGATAGTCGGAGACATGGATGTGCTACTTCCTTCTTTATTGCTTGCGTAATTGTAGTCAATACGATTTACGCACAGAAAACTGTTCACACAGTTGACGTAACATAAATTTTAATTCTGTGAACCCTATTTCTCCTTCAATAGGCAATGCACACTTCTGTCTCTCAGTAGCCGTACTTTTCATGTAGTCTGAATCCACAGTGAATTATTGGGGTTTTGGACTTTTGCTATCGCCCGGTATTCTAGAGACTAGAAAACACGACGTTTCGGAAACTGGATCTGTTTCCGTCCTCAGGTGAAGGGGGGAAGACACCTACTCTGTTGGGTCCCTTAGATAGAGCTAAACTCAATCAGTTAGGGGTGAGACACGTACTCATTGGGTCCTCAGTCACTCAATCACCTGAGGACGGAAATGGGTCCACTTTCCGAAACGTTGTGCTTTTTCGTTTCTAGAATACAGGACGATGGACAGAGTAAAGAAAACAGTAATTCTGTTTTAGTAAAGCTATCAACATATTTGCTTGGTTCCGTCAGAAAAATGAAGAGTCTTATTTAATAATATTCGGTTCTAGGCTTTAAGGAATGCACGTTTTTGTGCAGTGTCTCATCATAATACAATTTCGTGCGTATCCCCTTTACTGTGAATGTTGGAGCTACCGCTGTGTTTACGCAAGTCTGTGCAGAGTCCGAGGAAGTGAGAAGGCTTAATAATGACACTTTGCACAACTCACGGCCTGCCGCCATAATGCACAGCAGTTTGCATTGTAAATGAGTTGGCAATTCGTCGTGCCCTCTCGCTCCCTCCTCTCTGCAGCACGTTCTTCCAAGTTCCTGGGGGCAATGTTTTGCCTCCTGGATACGAACAACTGCGACCCATAATGTCCTGACGTTTCTTTGTTTCGGGTCTAACAGTATCACATGCCTCGGATGTTACATGCTCTGACTGCAGTTACAATAAAACCCGAAATTCATATGTTGTGCCACATGTAGGCAGATCGTTTCTCTGCGCTCCGGCAGTAAGGATGAGACGCCTAAATTTGTTCGGCGCACGTGTTGCCGTTTTATAATTATGGGTGGAATTATCCCGGTTTTGTCGTGGATCGGAGTCCTGGGCTGAAGACATGCTAACTTCCCCATCGAAATAGTATTTTGAAATAGATTACGATCATGTTCCTCTGCACTTTTTTTCTAAGATCTCATGCTTGCCTTGATATTAGACAGTGCACTCTGTATTTTGCATATTGTTAGTAGACAGACTAAGTAATAAAATTATATCCCTGGAATCTGAGAGGTAAGGCGTTTTCGAAAGTACCAATTGTTCTGACGTTGAATTTCGGTTTTGGAAAGTTTTAGTCTAGTTTCTTCTTTAAGGAAAAAGGCCGATCATAGTGGCCGCGTGATCTGAGATAGGAAATGTCTTCGCCTGGAATAGTGGGTTCGAATCCAACTCGAAATATGTATGTTTGTGTGTGTTGTCCTGTGTAGGTAGCGGCCTTCTGACGGGCTAATCACCCCTCCAAGGAATCCTATCAACTGTCTGTAAGATCCATTATGTCAGAATTAATTCTCAATGGGAACAGGCTTAAGTAATAAATTCTTTAAAAAAATATTATAACCCGTAAAATATTTACAGCTACAAATAATAAAATATTAAATTGAACAGAATTCGATCTGACTGCCTTATGCCCAAAAGTCCAGTAGATCAGCTCTTTAGCCAAATTGAATATTAATGATGAATTATAAATTTACATTATCTAAATACGACATTAACAACACAAAATTTTGGGGCAAGATGCCAATGCAATAGGAAAGTAGACCTTTTGGGTTTAACAGGAACTCCTTTTGTTAGGCATATGTACTATTTTTATTTATTTTTATTTATTGCTAGTGGGATTGGACCAAGTCCCTTGTACTGCGGCCACTTCTGATCTATTGTACCAGCCCCAGATGATAGGTGAGGGTGATTGTGGAGCAGTTGGTGGAATGAAGATGGCAGGGGAAACCGAAGTACTCGGAGAAAACCTGCCCCACCGCCACTTTGTCCACCACAAATCCAACTTGACCAGACCCGGGATCGAACCCTGGCCGCCACGGTTGGAAGCCAGCGACTAACCGCTTGAGCTATGGCGCGGCCTAGGCATATGTACTAACAGTTATAACATGTTTAGTATAGATTTTATTTATCGAGAAGGGGTATGTTCCGTCCCATCATTGCTCCCTGTAAAGCATACTGTATTAAGAACTGTTTCAGACCAAAAACATTAAGGAAGGGATAGGCCAATTGCGTATTAATTTCCATTTTCAGAAATTATAACATTTCCGTTGTAAGTTGTATATGTCTTTATTTAGTGGGGCACGCGGTAGCGTAGTTGGTTGAGGCACTCTTCTACAAGCCAGAAGGTCGTGGGTTCGAGCCCCGATAAGGTCATTGGATTTTTCAGTTTATCTAATCCTTCTAGCCGCTGGGATCGACTTAGCCTCTAACAAAAATGATTACCAGGAATCTTCCTGGGGCGGTCAAGTGTGGCTGGCGCTTAAGACTGACAACCTTACCGCCATCTGTCTAGGAAATGTGGGAGCCTTGACGTCTCACAACCCCATGGGCCCTCATGGCCTGTTACAGGGATAATTTGACCTTTTTATGTCTTTGTTTATATTATTTGTTTCGTTTTACTCATGTGTTTCTTATTACTTTTTGTGTTCTTGTGAGTTCTTACAATGGAATTTCTTTTTTAGTTTCTGATGTATTTTCTCACCGCATGTTCGTTTCGGCCTGCTCATACATGCACGTTACTGAGCGTTCTTCTTCTTCTTCTTTGGTCTCTATATTTCTTCCAAGGATTCAGATTCAAGTAATCCAGGAACAATTTGAGACACACGCACTTTTGCACGCTATAAAATCTTCACTTTCTGTTTTTGTGAGCCTGCTCGGGTCAAGCAGATTGAGGTCATAGGATGTGAGATATATATATATATATATATATGCGTGTTCTATATTGATTTCCTGGGATTCCTATGTACACCTTCTGGATACAGTCATCCTGTTAGATTTATGTATAGCTTGGTGCTACGAGAAGATTGGTGTAAGTCCAGTACAGCCTCTCTCAATGAGTTTACTTAAGGCGGGACTGTTTCCTCGCCTAATGGCATTTCATTTTCTTTCACGTAACAGGATTCGGTGTTTGCTTGCTACGGTTCTGTTCAGATTTTCGTATTTCCTGTATTCTGTATTACCCGTTGCTTTGTATGGATGTGTACTTGGTCTTGATGTTTCGGAAAAGGCTGGTGAGGATTATACTCACGCTTAACAGGAAGGAAGTCAAGAAACTGCAGAAAATTGCATGAGGGGCTTCGTAAATTGAACTGTTCAACAAATGGGCCTGTCATTGTGGTCACGAAATCAAGAAGGGTGAATTGGGGGCATGTAGCATGCAAGACAGATCATGCCTACATGGAGACCTGGACATAGATACGCGATGATATTAACCTAGATCTTCATCTTCAGGGGGGAAATTAAGTCCAGCAAGAAACCAGCCTGAAAGCAGGTGGCAAGCAGAGCATGGGCTTGTCGAATGAAGCACAACCGAGCGGTTGTGTCTGAAAGTAGTTGACACTGGCGGTTCCCTCTATCTTACGGCGACCCAGAGGAACCGAATTGCTATGTTCCACTTCCCTCCTGTGTCCTACATAAAGGGAAATTTCGGCAAACTCACTTCTCTGCTTGCCACTTGCTTTCATACTGGTTTCTTACTCGGCTTGATGTTCGACCCTGAAGATGGAGGAGAGATGTTCCTCCGAAAACTGTACAGACTACACGGCATTATATCAAGAAGATAAAGGACTACTGGTGTTCTGTAGAAGGAAGGAGAAGGGTCTGTTAAACGTGATTTTTGACATTAAGGAAACCATAACTCTGTATCGTGGACTCGTTTGTGGCTTCGCGGTGCATCTCGGGAATCCGAGGATTGCTTTCAGGAAGGAGAGTTATGGCGTGCCACGCTTATTCATTTTGGTATGTTGTATTCTGCCTCACATACACATACATTCAACAATGTTTGTTTTGTTTCATGTCCGGTATCATATACCGTTACCCTACACAACCTTTCATTGCTTCTGTTAATATTTACTGCGGTCTCACGAGATTTACGTCGTGGCATGCTGGTATCGCTGAGTGCAGATACTTAAATGAATAATGTTACAGTAATATTTACAATATTTTCCTAGTGACATGAAGATATCCCTGCTAGTTAAGAGCGTCTTTGTGTGTGTGTGTGTGTGGGGGGGGGGTTAAGAACACATTGATGTGTGTGAGAGACATGCATGATCATTTAGCTTATTTTTCTCTAAACCGTTTCAGCCACCACGAAACATTCTGTTCACCCTGTGAGGCTTGAATTTCATCTACATAATATCGAACAATTTAGCTCCTGCTTATCAAAAACCACACTGATTTGTCAGTACCAGGGCCAATGCTCTCTAGGGAAATAATAATTTTGTGTTAAGACAACCATACTAAAGCCATAAAAACATTCTGTGATTAGGATACAGAATTTATAAATTTTAAACAAAGTGGTATTTTGCTTTAAATGGTTAATGCACTTAGACACTAATGGACAGTTTCTGCTTTTTAAAAAAACCACATCGACTTAGCTTTTGTTGCTAAGAGACAACATGCACGTTTATTTCACTGATGTCCTCAAACATCAAATTAGTCAAAAACGGGGTGGGGGGGAGCCTCACTGCTTCTTGTGCGTAACGTAGGAAGAGCTAACGAAACCAGCCTGAAAATCAGCGCACGATAGCGTCACCAGCTGATCCTAGACCATTAGCATATCAGATTACTTGAAGGAACACAGCTCTTCATGTTGAAATTTAGAAAACACTGAAATTTGTTGCTTAGATGGAAGTTAAAATGCAGGTGGAATTGGAGTCTCACGAATCTACCTCGTCACGGACATGCGCATGGACATAGGCAGTTGTTCAGGTGAGCTCGGGACGCCAATACGCTGCCACTTGTGCGCTGGGGGATATCCGGTCTGTCATGGTGGCATCACTCAATACCAAGACAAGTCGCGCGTATACCGGACAGCTGACACTCTTTATGAATGCTATGAATATCAAGTGAGGCAAGCTATGACAGGAGCGTGTCTGTTTTCACCGATACGCTTCTGACGAAAATTTGTCATACATACTTCAGTGTGTTTTGAATACATTGCTCTCTCAGCCCACTTTAAAGTCATGTGGAAATTTGTTTTGGGAAACACAGGCTTTCCTGTCCCTCCAAGGTGAACAAAGTGATGCTGAGAAGATGAAATTTTCAACAACCCCGAGACCCGTGGCATAGAAGATTTTATCGTTATCATGATCGTTATATTTGTTGTCATCATCTTCATAATGTGCATCGTCACCATCATGATCATCACTCTTGCCCTCTGTAGCCACCCAAGTAGCCAAGGAGCCTTTTACAATAAACGGGCTGCATGAGATGAAACCCGGAATTTTAAAACCTATGTAATGAAACTAAATTATTGTTATTTTAAATGAGAAAGACTAACGGGCGGGAAGGTATGCTCATTTAGAGGCAAGCAGCTTGAAGTACTAGGTAGGATGATTGCAAAGAGCAGAGTCGTTATTCAGAAACTTACAGTCGCTCATCTGGTGTAGAAATTTCCCCTCCACTGTCTGCTTTTACCGGTTCTCACGGTGTCTTCGCTTGCGGATTTCTTATATTTTTCCTTCTACCCTGAAAATGGAGGCGATACGTTCCTTCGAAACGTCGGTTAACACCACATATACACGGTGCCAAATCCCAGAAGACTGCTTTCTTCATAGTCACCGCCGTGAAAGCCTCAAATCTTACACAGGTATATTGTAGTTCCCGTATCTGAAGAAGGGCAATACCGAAATAGGTAGCAAGAGAACTTTAAATTTCTCTAACTTGTCGTATTTGACCTGGATATCAAACTCTGAAGTATCGACCTGGTGATCCGGTGAAAATACTAGTAGTTTTTGTATCCTGATGTCACAGCAGCCTCCGTAGTCTAGAGGTAACGTTCCCACCTCGTGACTCGTAGTACGCGGGTTCAAATACCCGGCGGAGGTCGTCGAATTTTTAAGGGCGGAAAAATTCAGGGAACAAGTCCTCCGGGAGGGACTTTAAGCCGTGGGTCCCGTGTCGTAGCTTTACGGCACGTAAAAGAACCTCATATCTCCAAAGGAGGTCACTGAGCCAAAATTACGGACGTCTCCCGCCCAACAGCAGTCACTAATACCTCCGGTAGATGGGGGAAGCATTATAGATACCTCTCAGCTAGTAGAGCCGGTCTCGCTGGCTGGGCGGGACTGATGGTAAGCACCAATACCGGTAGGATATAGAGGCTGGTAGAAATCATAGAGGGAAGCACAATGGACCCCTACAGGTCTAAGTGCATGGGGAAACCCACCCTCTCTAATAACTAACTAACTATCCTGATGTCACAGGAGGTTGTAGAAAACTGCATAATGAGGAGCTCCATAACTTCAACTCTTCTCCAAGTGTATAATTGGACTGATCAAGTCAAAGAGGTTGAGATAGGAAGGGCATATAGCACGACTGAGGAGAAGGGGAATGAGGATAGGATTTTGGTGAGAAAGCCAGAAGGAAAGAGACATCTAGGAAGGTCAAGACATAGGTAGGTGGATAATATTAAAATCGATCTTAGAGAGATGGAATGGGGTGGTATGGACTGGATTGATCTGGTTCCAGATAGGGACCAGTGGAGGGCTCTTGTGAACACGCTAATGAACCTTTGAGTTCCATAAAATGTTAGGTAATTCTTGAGTGGCTTCACAACTGGCGGCTTCTCGAGAAGGCATCATCTCTTTGGAGTTAGATGTATTATCCTAGGACCTCAGTATTCTGAATTCGATTCCATTGTAACCCAACGAGTTGATCTCATGACCGGCTTGTGATACCTTTACTTTCGTTTGCTCCTACTCAGCACAAATATACGTTAATTTAACTATTAATCATGAACAGAGCCAGCACTTTGACGGAGTACCTACGAGTACGTAGGCATATAACATTTAATTACTTTATCTAACAACTGAACTTTCCCTTCGCACCAAGCCAGCAACTGTCAGCTGCTTCTGCATTAAGATGGATCACTTGCTCACTAATTACAGTCAGTCTGATTATAATCCACTACCAAGATTTCCGAACACCGTTCAAGGTAAAGGCGAGAACACGTTCTTTATGTTCTATTGACCGAGAAATACCCAGAGAATTACCTTATTCGGTTTTCAATAGCCAGAACTGTACATATTCGGGCAGTGTCCTGCTTGTATTAACTTCTTTTTTTTAAACTATCCCTGTAACAGGCCATGGAGGCCTATAGGATTATGAGACGTCGAGGTTCCCACATAGACAATCGGCTCACAGATGGCGGTAAGGTTGTCAGCCTTACGCGCCGGCCACACATTACACCCCAGGAAGATTCCTGGTACTCATTTCTATGAGAGGCTGAGTCGATTCCAGGGCCATAGTGAGGCTGGAAGAATTAGGTAAATAAAAAAAAATCCACCTCATCGGAACTCGAACCCGCGACCTTCCGGCTTGTAGTACAATGCCTCAACCAACTACGCTACAGTGTCCCTCCGCTTGTATTAAGTAACACCGTATATTTCTACCTACTACTGAAAAAGAAGTACCTCAAACCCTAACGTTCATACGCATATTTTCTCACGTGACCAATGCCATTCGAAGAAAGGATATAAAATAAAACGTTTGTATGATTGAGTTCTGTAAATTTTATCAAGCATTTTGTTCTGTAAACAATAACTGCATTATTCTTGAACGTGAAACACTAACCTTGCAATAAAGACGCGGCTCTGGTTATAAACATCGTTCATATCTTGAGCTTCATTCAGAGAGCTGTAGCGTTGAATTTTGTCAGATAAGATTTGAAAATGTTTTAAGTTGTGGTTTTCATATGAAAATTTAGTCGAAAATATACAACATTTCTTTCGCAAATTGTACTAAGGGCCCAGAATACATCTAATAAAATTCTTCCTTAAAAATGTTCGCTGATAAGTTAAATATACACGGCGAATTGTTCAGCTAATGTATACAGTTCCTAACAGTGCTTAATATTACTGCAGTTGTAAGCGAGATAACATGTAATGTCTCTCTTTCGCTGCCACATACACATAAGCACGCAAGCACGTGCACGCACGCACGTATACATGTATATGTCACCATGTCTGACGATGTTCATTTCCGTATATATACGGAATATATAACTGTTGTGGATAAGTGCGACATGTTAAATTCCTAGTCTGTGGAATCAGTGCAGTACATGAAGCACTGGCATGTATGTATATTGTTCTTAGATATATTGTTAAAAATATGATAAACTTAGATGGAATTATTCTTAAATCCTTTCAAAACTATTTTAGAACTTCTTTCCAATACCCAAATTTCGTTGCCTCGTGTTTTGTAAATCACTATAGACAAATTTGATTTGTTTCATTCTGGTCCGTCACACTAACAATTATTTATAACTCTATAGACAATGTTTATTCAATATTTATCATGTATAGTTCTTTGTAATAACGTATCAACATTTAAATATTGTAAGGGGCACGCGGTTTCATAGTTGGTTGAGGCACTATGCAACAAGCCGGAAGGCCGCCGGCTCGATTCCCGATGAGGTGGACATTTTCAATTGACCTAATCCTTCCATCCGCACTATAGCCCTGGGGTCTACTCAACCTCTAACAGAAATGAGTACCAGGAATCTTCCTGGAGGGTGAAGGGTGTTCGGCGCGTAAGGCTGACAACCTTACCGCCATCTGTGAACAGATTTTCTAGAGAAAATGTAGGAGCCTTGACGTCTCACAGGGATAGCTTTGCCTCTTTACATTTTAAATATTATAAATCCGAGATACTAGATTCTGAAATTTAAGATTATGCAGGCACTAACTACACTGTACTCTTCTGCTTCTTATGTGATTTCATTATTGTTTTGTGAACATACATTAATGATCTGACGAATTTTACCAGTCAAAGAGACCTCTCACCTCCATTGAATATGAAATGATTCGTACACAAAGCCATAGAGGGACGAAAGAAGTAAAGAGAACAAAGTAACGAAGAAGGCAAAGACATAAAATATAAACAACGAGAGGAAAGAGGACCAACAACAAGAAAGCTGAAAGAAGTTGAGACAGAGGATAATATGAAACAGAAATTTTGTTATCGATGTGCTGAACACGTTTTAGTTTTCATTCATTCAATTCGTAGTATTAGTGAACAAAACAAAAACAAACTTCGTAGCCTGTAGTCCACAAGCGAACTATACCAACCGAGCGACCGCCGCTTGTCGGCGAAGTTAGTGCCAATTTATGCGGATAGAGGGTGGCACGTGGTCAGCGAAACGAGTCCCCACGGCAGTTAATTTCGATTTTCTAGACCGGAACCGCTATTATCCTCACGAGGCTGAGTGGACCCCGTTCCAGACTCACTAGTTCTCAGAAAATCTGGTAGCGCCGGGAATCGAAGCCGGACTTATGGATCTGTAGCCAGGAAGTCTGACCACAGAGGCGTTATTTAATGAAACATATGAAAAAGGACAATCAAACTCCCTATGCCTTAAAAGGTATTAGTCTTAAGTACATTTGTTGCATGAATGGCGTCTTAAGTTTATGGCTTGAGCACAGAGGGATATTGAACGGTTTCTACAGTGAAATGAGGCACGATTTATGTTATAGTAAGTAAAGTATTGTCAGGAGCCAGGACAGTGAGTCGTCTCATAGCGGAACGTTTCTACCTTAAGTTACAGTGCTCATGTACACAACCACAAGTCTCATTTATTGCCACTTGCTAGAGACATAACAACAAATTTTTCTTCCGTTCCGCTTTGAACCGACTTCCAGTGTCATAAAGACAGAACGAGGAGTCGTTGACTGACCGTAAAGACTCTGGTCAACTAACAATGTTATAAAAAGATATAATTTTCCAGCAAATGTTCCGTTTTATTTGAAGAAAACGGGCATAGAAATCCGTTATTACTACGGCAATTTGTTTCCCCTTGCTGGCAATGTTTCCGTGTAACAGGGATGTACATCCCTACCTCCAGGTGCCACAGAACTGTCTCCAGGTAACTAGCTAGCTAACCTACGCCGTGTAGTATAAACAAAAACAAACTCAGTCGCCTGTAGTCCGCAAGCGAACTATACCGACCGAGCGACCGCCTCTTGTCGGCGAAGTTAGTGCCAACTTTAGCGAATAGAGGGTGTCGCGTGGTCAGCGCAACGGTTCGCCACGGCCTTTAATCTCGGCATTCTACACCGGAGCCACTGTTTGCTTGAAATAGCTACTCAATGATCTTCACGAGGCTGAGTGCACCCTGTTCCAGACCCACTACTTCTCAGAAAATCTGTTAGCGCCGGGAATCGAACCCAGGACCTCTGAATCTGTAGGTGGAAAATCTGACAACTAGACCACAGAGGCGGTCCGTGTAATATGTACGAGTATATATCAGTTGTATTCAGATGCTCGCCATTAGACCATATTATGAGGCAACTGAATCCAGTCTATTTTTTACATCACATTTCTCTAAAATCTGTTCCAGTATTAAACGTCTGGAATAGCGCAATCGGTATAGCGCCTGGTTACGGGCTGGACGACCGAGGGATCGGAGTTCGAGTCTCAATAGGTTCATGAATTTTCTGTTCTTCGCAGAGTCCTGACAGCCTCTGGGGCCCACCCAGTTTCCTATCCAGTGGGTACCGGGGGCCCTTTCATAGACGGTAAAGCGGTTGGGACGTGAACTTGACCACTTACCTCCAACTGATGCCGAGGTCAGTAAAATGTGGAGGTTTACTTCCACTCCCCCATACGCCTTCATGGCGTCGTGGTTAATTAGTTAAGCAGAGGGACAGCTTTACTTACTTTTTTCTGTTGCATTATTAGTATCGTTCCTATGCAGAAAAATGTGTACTGCAATTTCAGAAACAGTTCTTGTTATAAATATCGCCATAGTGAAACCACGTCTTGTTATGGTTGTTACAAGACGAGAAGTTTACGTACTGTGTTCACTACCGCATTCTTGTTACTCTCCCAGTGTTGTTTTTACGCGAGAAAGCAATACGGAAACAGATCGACTTGGACTGGAACCCATGCGCTTAGCAACAAAATCAACATATTTGCGGGGATTTTGTCTCCAAGAAAGACATCTCTCTCATTTTTTGTCTTTACAGTTTTTTTTGTACGACGCGCCATTTGATTTAAACAGCGTAGGACAGACTTACAGACTGAGTCTCGCGCGATTGTATGTATATATGTATACGTGTGTTCGCTTCAAGATTTCCATAAAGAATCCAGTTTGGATGTTTTATTTCGAATTTCATGCTACAAATGTGGGTCGTTTCCTCCTGCTCCTTCACTTATTTGACAGTACGTGTATGTTTGGAAATAAATTCCGATCATGTCTTAAGGAGATAGGGCGGTGCAAGGACAGAATGGCGGGGAGCAGGGAGGGAACTTAGATATCCACAAGGATTTCCGCCCTTTGACCAAATGCATACCTTGTTAGTTTTTGTAAGTTTATTTTGGAATTACTCGCACCTACGGTAACAAAATTGTCTTCATCTCAGACATCTCTTCATTAGCATGTGTTCCGAAAACATTCGTTGCAGTGGCTCCAATTGTGATACGAGAAATCAGCTGTCACGTGAGCAGCAGGATGGGTCGTGTCTAACACAGGCCTCGCACTAGAACTCTGTTTGATGATTTAAAATTTGTTCTTGAAGATGTTGCTTGTTTGGAAGCTTTGTGTTTCTTGACCTAAGGATCGTTGCTAATATGACTACGTGAGAAATCTCAAATTGTGAATAACCCAGTGTACAGGTAATGAAATAGTAATTATTTCCTTAGTTTCATTTAAAACGAACAAACTTCTGGACATTTTAACTTTGACACAGCTCAAAACAGTACACTCGTACTCCTGAGCCAACTGATCCCATCTGTACTGCAGGGTACACCACTTGGCCGCGTGAGTAAGGAACCAGTGACCTAGAGATGTCTCCCTCGGGGAGCAAGTGTTAGAAATTTACAAGGATTAATAAAATGGGACGTTTCTTCAGCTATTAATTAACCGGCCAGGACATGATACAGAATGCTGGACTGTTGCTGCCAAACTGGGACGTATGATCAACCCAGTTCTTCACCTTAACAGAATTAGTTGATTAGTGTAAATTGTGAAACTGATTAGTGTGTAATATTGTTCTTTCTATAGTCACTTCCTCTTTCAGAGGCCCCGAATCTCCTGAGTGCTGCCTTTGTTTAAAGATTTACATCAAAATTCATGCTACATGTCTTGTTCGCATCACTCTCCGTGGTTTATTCACTTTCATATTTCGTGAGCAGTATAAATTGTGAATGTGCTTATCCTTCCGTCCGTCATTACGTAGAGGTCCAAATATTTTTCTCTGCACTCTTTCGTCAAAAGTGCCTGATCTGTGTTTATTTCAGGATCCACCACTTACAGCCTTATATCGAAATGCTCGTATGTAGCAAGGTTACTTACACTTATGGTACGTTCTTACTGGAGGTGGCAGTAAGTTGTTCAGAACGTCGCAGTTGTCACCACTTGGACACTACGAGTATGCTCTTCCCATAAGAGTCAACAGTGAATGTGGACCGTCGTAAAAAGACGAACTATAGCCCTCAGTCTGTTGTCCTGCCGTGGAGTGAGCAGCAGTTTTAACATCCACATGAAGCAGCAGGTATCAAACTGCATTTCGAATTTTAGAAAAGGAAAGACAAAAGATTCTGGAGTAAGTACGAATAGGAGTTTTCTCGGAACCGATTCTGGTCCTTATATCGCCGTGAATTACAATTCACCGGTTCCAAATATTTGTTGTCGACATTTCGAAAGGACTATGTGTTCACAGTCCGTCGATAATGCAACAATTTTTTATTCACCGTTTAACGTTTAACACGACATGTTTCGGCCATAGATGACCATCTTCAGGTGTTTTAATGCGTCCAACTGTTACACTGTTCCGAAGTGCGCTAAATCGCGCCTTGCAGTCCATTTAAAAGAACGTAACATAAAATAACACTGGTGATAACAGCACCACACGCTGCTAGAGGGAACAGCACACAGGCAAGTGACAGACGTAGCAAAACTACGGGCTAACGAACAGAAGAACAAGCTGCTGAAACAAACATTTCGAAATAAAGACATAACTTTAAACAAGTGGACGACTCCCCTTGTGAGGTGGAATAGGATTTTACGAAGAATTTTAATAGAAGATTTAAAGGCGCGTCCACATTACTCGTGCTCGTGTGACTCGCTATACTCGCGAGTAATGTGAACGATATGACAAGTCACGAGACAAGCAAATTTAAACTTTTAATTTAAAACATATAGCGAATAAATTAAAATACGACTACAGCCTATACACACTACGAGTAAATATACGGATCCTCACGCGCCGAAGCCTGGCGAGCAACTGAAGTAGTGTGGACGAAGATTTACGGGCACAAGTAAAAGCCAGACGAGTCTCCCGACGGACACGAGCACGAGCGCGAGTAAAGTGGACGCGCCTTAATGGATTTTAAGTAATTATTTATGTTATTTTAAGTAGACCGAAAGGCGCGATGTTAGCGCACTTCAGAACAGTGTAACAGTTGGACGCATAAAAACACCTAAAGATGGCCATCTGTGGCCGAAACATGTTGTGTTAATTGTTAAATGGTGAATAAACAATTGTTGCATTATTGACGGACTGTGAATACATAGACGTTTCGTTAAAGATTTGCAACAGGATGCTGAAATACAGAATTTCGCAAGGCTTTTCTCATGCCTCTACAGTGCAGTTTTGTTCTGCATCTGGCGACGAGGCATGGGCGTGTTCAGATTTCTCTTCGTTTATTTCGAGATCTACCTCCTCACTGTCCTCCAACTATTTCTCTTTCCTTTATGCTGTTTATATTTTCACCGAATTCACTAACATGACGGGCAGGAACCAATAGCTTCGTGTTCTATTAATTCTAGCCACGCCCGGTGTCTTGGCCGCTGACTAATTAAATAAGTAAACCGATTGTGTTATGAGATCCGGGAATTCACTGCTGTTAGTGCATCGACCAGTGAGTGAAACACACTGACCTACTTTATCGCTGGCAGTATTAACATGCATAAGTACTTTGGCAATGCCGTCTTGTCTAGACTTAGGTTTCGAAGAAGTTTGGAACCTCTCTCTTGTCCTAATTAAATTATATATGCATAATTCGTTTACTTGAAAAGTGCTATGTGTTCACTTCATCGTGTCGTTCTTGACTTAACTTCGTGCCTAGTTTCATGACTGTCATTAACAATTCTACTACAGTTCCACAAAGTCTGAATGCTTCGTCGGAGTCTTGTCTCCCAAATTCATGTAGGTGAATACTGAGGTTCAAAGCCGGAGTACAGTTCGTGGTTCTGCCGTTTCAGACTTGGGCGTTGAGTTACGTCTCGTAACAAGTACAATTTCTTTACGAGATCAGTAGGAAATAGTTCTGTTCGAAATGAACAGGGCCGGATCCATGTTTTGTGGATAGAGTAATCAATATTTGGAGTTCTCTGTTTTTAGAATGTTCAAAGATGAATGAGTTCCAGACAACGATAAATATTAAGTGTAGTGCAGCATTTCAGAAGCCTTTAGAATTACGATTAAAAACATTTTAAATTATTTTATGTCTCATACATTTTATAAGGCACTTTTCTTGATATTTATTCTTAGCTGCATTCTTCCTCCACGAGAGAAAAGATTTCTGTGCCCCTCTGTCCCCCTCTTGCGATTTGGAGAATGTGATTGTTGTAAACATGTTTATGAGGACATGCCTGTGTAATGTAAACTCATTAGTTTCCTAATTATAATGAAACTTAGGGTTAAAGGGGCATTTTTATTTCTTTCTATTTTATTAGAGGCAGGATCTAGAAGGCATTTTTTTCTGATAGATATTTTTGATTATCTTGTGTAACACATTAGATATTCTGGAGCAGGCTTTTGAAAACGTGCTTTCCGTTACCCACTTCTCTCCCTCTTAGCACGAGAAATGCAAAGTTCGGGCTAACCATTTTCACGACCTTTTTAAACGATCTTAAACGAGTACTCGATACTCGGTTCCAACAGTCTGATAATGTCAGTGTATAATTAAATTCTGGACTCGTTCCGGAAAGAACCAGCATTTCTTTTCAGCTTGAAAACTTACTGCTGAGATTTAAATTATAAAGCAATGTTTCGGAGTACATAAACAGTCTTGAACTCCGATATATTGTTAAAAAGATGGTCTATAACTTCAAAATAAGTAAACCTTTTAAAGTTACAACATTGTTTTAAAACGGGCAAGGATGCCATTGTTGCAGTTTTGCATTCATCATTCTTCTTGACTTTCTGTCTTTCAGATACAGATCCATTGATTGTATCGAGGATGTTTCGGACTCTAATGAGGTCTGCCTTTTGGGTCATCTTCCGAATTTTATATAGCGAGAAACATATGCAAAGTTCGACTTACTCTTCATGTAAACTAGAGTTTATATTTGCATAAGAGGAACCGCACTTCAGTTGATTAAACTAATTAAGGACTACAGAAAATTAGTTCGAGGAGGATATCCTGTGCAACAATACGTTCAGTTTGTGTCGCTTGTACTACGTAGTATATTGAAGGCTGTAATTTTAACCGTTGTAAGTAAATAGATACTGGAAAGGGATCGAAGATTGATTTGAATTTCGCATGCAGCATTCCTTAGCAAGAATATTTTGAGCCACTGTGACAGATAACACAGGATGTTTTGAATAAATTTACGTTGGTTGAAGATATTGTGTTGTGTTTCCTGAGAAGACTGTTAATTTACTTTCGATAAGTCCCATACTCCACTGGTCAAACCTTTTTCAGATCTCTGTAGCGGTAGATTTGAAAGGATTCTGACGAAGTTGAATAATACTCAAAATTACTGGGTCCAATGACTGAGGTTAGTTCTTTGTAAGTGATTCAACAGAGTACGTGTCTCCCCCCTTCACCTGAGGGAGGAAGCATATCCAGTTTCCGAAAAGCTGTGTTTTCTAGTTTCTAGAATACCGGGAGATGGACAAAATCCCAAAACGCAGTAGTTCTGAAGCAGTAGTATATGACAATGCCGACATGAATGTTCTGTGCTATGTAGTTGTGTTCCATCCAGGATGATTACGTTCCAGTGTAAATATCGTAGTACACAGCACACAGTACTAGATATTACTGTTATATAAATAAAGGTTATCTTGTAAGTTTTGAGGTTTTCATGGCGATGACTATGAAGAAAGTCGTCTTCTGGGATCTGGCGCCGTGTATTCTTGGTTTTAACCGACGTTTCGGAGGAACATATCGCCTCCATCTTCAGGGTAGTTGAGTTGCGTGCGAATACAGATAGATACGACTTTCTTCAAAGATTATCTTTTTCTCGTTGTTCCGTAGTTCGATTTTTTAGTATTCCATTTTATATCGTTTCATTCCCTTCACCCCAGTCCCATTACAGGTCAAGAACTTTATCAGTTCACAACTCATGTATTCAGTTATATAATATAATATTATATTGTACGTTTTATACGACGTTTCGGGAGTCATATTTCTATCTTAAAGTGACTGCATGTCACGAATCTTCAGAGAAGAAGCATCATCTGTTCGATGCCCGTGTGATTTGCTGGCGCAGAATCTACCTTGACCATTCATGTTCTGTGGTAAGCTGTAGTTGGTACAACAACTTAAAATCATCAAATGAATTAAGAGACTATCGTTCAAGGAACTCCTTGTTGTTCAGCCAATTGAAATCTCATTACCGCCACTGTATGGGCACGCCACTGGTCATGTACTATTCAATTTCACTTCCTCACTTTCCGTTTCCTCGGTTCGCGCTGAAATATCATCGAACAGAAAACTAATATTTGCAGCAGCATTGCTGAACTGCATTCAGGAGGTATTCAGTTTGAATCCTTCCATGGGGCCAACTATTTTGGGGCTTCTCAGTTGTCTTGAAGCCAAATTTCAAGATGGTAGAATAGGACGTTACTACTGCCGCCCCCCTCACACCCTTCCCAATTTCCATTCGCGATTATCCTACCAGTACTCAGTCTATTCTACTTAATCACTGACGTTAATACAACGTCTTAACTAAATTGGAAGAAGCATTGGGAATATCATCCCATCTTTGTCTTAGTGACAGATGTGAAAATGTAATGGCTTTTCAGTTTATCTGTGGACGCCGTTGCTGTCATTCGTAACGTGAAATGCAAATAAGTTTGTGATTGGTGAATATGGCGGCATTCATCTTGTAAGATTTCAGAAAGAATGACTGAGGTTAGACTAGGCTGTGTTCTGAAGTAAGAAGCATACGTACCCGAACTTATGCCCTACCACACCTGTTCCCAATTTAGTTCTATATAAAAGTCTTTTCATCACGGCACAGAGTTCGTATTGAGTAGATAATTGCCCCTCACCCGGTCAATAAATACCTCGTCATTTGTGGAACGCGGAGGTTCATTACCGTCTTCGCAAGTCCCCGCTACTGGACCATGTCTGGAGTCAGCTGAATCAGTTCAAGGCCTTTATATCTTAGTTACTTAAAATGCGTCTTCATGTTCATCTGCGCCGCAGTCTCCTACATGACCTCTTCCCTTCAGGTTGTGCAATCAAAATTCTGTGCTTACCTCTCTTATTGTCATGCGTGCTATGTGCCCTGTCCATCTTACTCTCGTTATTTTATCACCCTAAAAATATATGAGTATTATAAATTTCGACGGTCTTCATTTGTAATTTTTGTCTTCTTTGTTTTCTGTCTCTTAGGACTAAGTAACATCCTCGTCGCTTTGAAGATTACTGTTCTGTGGAATGTGACTCCGTGTAGTCTGACGAGGCTTACATGACGTCACCTTCATAGTCACCCCCTCTAGAACCTCAAATATCACCTCATCATTTTTCTTTCAGTCATCACCAGTCTGTACAGTGCTCCTTGTATACATTTATGTGTGATTTTTCCCCTAATGAATTTTATTATTATTGTTAGACTATCGCCGATCACAGTGGCCGCGCGGTCTAAGTCGTGAACTGTCTTCGCTCGCTGGAACGCTGAGGTTGTACGTTCGAATCCCACTCGAGGCATGGATGTCTGCGTTTATTCTGTGTTTGTGTAGGTAGCGGCCTTGCGACGGACTGATTCCCCGTTCAAGGTGTCCTACCGACTGTCTTAGGAATAAGTAACTGAAATGAAACAAAGCGTTTCCTGGATGCCCTATGCAGGAAAGAGAGAGAGAGAGAGAACTAGGATAATGACGCATTTCCAAATTACTTTATATTTTATAGAACAAGGCGAGTATAGTGCTCATAGGGATATCCTTTATTTATTTACAAATAAAAATAATCTAATTATGTTGCTGAATTTCTTGTTAAGAGTATCAAATGTGAAAGCAGTGTATAATTTTCTGTTTAACGCCTGCCTGTCGTTGTAAATTTGTCTTATAAATATTCATTTTGGTGGGTCATTGTTGCATAATTAATGCTGAGACAAAAATACACGAAGAGCTGTAAGCCGTGACGTCAGAATTAATTTGTTTAAACGCTCTGATAGGTTAGTTGGCTCTAGTTTGTTCAATAAAGTAATTTGGATTTTAATATAATCAAGCAGAAAGCATCATCGTGTAACTGAAATTAATTTGTAGGTGTCCGTGAAGCTGAGGGTCGGATTGCTGTTAACACGTACCCCTGCAGAGCGGTCTGCTCTGAATCAGCATGAAATGAGTAAACATACAGCAGCAAACTGTTAAGCAAACAAGGGTTCATTACATTTTTGGATTAAAACGACAGCTGTGTGTTCATCGTTTTATCTCAAATTCCAGGCGAATTCACATCTCTATCGAAGGAGAGGGGAGAATATTTTGTGTAATAACTAACTCCATGTAGCTGTCCCCCCCCGAGAAGCTGATAGTCGTGAATCTGATGTACGAATTCCTCGCACGTTATAAACCCAATATTCATTACAGTGTTAACAAGATTTTATTATATTCGATTCTTCTTAGAGCCAGCTGAATCGATCCCACATCCTTATATACTTTTTCCTTAAGAGCAATTTTGATATTATCCTCCCATCTACGTCTGTTTCTCCTAAGTGACCTCTTACCTTCAGTTTTACAGACTAAAATATTTTTGGATTTCTCATCACACGCGTACTACTGTATGGTACCGTCATGCTATGATGTTGAATTTTAGCGGAGTGTGAAAGAAAAACCTCTTGGTTGTATGCAGGATGTTCGTGGTGTGACAAGATGTACAGTTATGTAAGTTATCAGGCCAACAAATGAACATCATGACCAACGAGGTAATTAGAGTCGAAACGTATAAAGTAAAAGTATAGTTGTCCCCTATGCTTAACTAATTAAGTAAGCACTACGCCATGAAGGCGTGTAGGGGAGTGGATGTATAGATCCAAACTTTCTTGACCTCGACACTAGCTGGAAGTGAGTGGTCAGTTTCACGCCCCTGTTGCTTTATCCCCAGGGAAAGATTCCCCGGTACCCATAGTATAGGTGGCTAAATGCGCCCCAGAGCCGTTCTGGACGACGTGGAGAAGAGAAAATACTTGGCCCTACCGGGACTCTTAAGTCTGACCTGTCGGTCGTCCAGCCCGTAGCCAGTCGCTATACCAACTGCGCTATCCCGGCTCCTAATAATGCATGACAGTAAATGAAAGTGAAGTCCTGGCTTCAATGTCTGCCTGTATACCATCCTTCAGTCTCACTGCAATAATAGTTCAGAAAAGATACGCTGATTGTATTCAACATAGCTTTACGATTCTGCCACAACAGGGAAGTAGTTAAAGTTATATTCGGAGTTATATATTTCTGCAGGCCCAAAAGAAGTTATCCTAAATTAGTCAAGGTTTGTGTACATATTTAAAATATTGTATTCTTACATATACATTCTTCTTCTAGTATATACATGTTGCACGCGGTAGCGCATTTGGTTGAGGGACTGTGATAGAAGCCGGAAGGTCGCGGGTTCAAGTCCCGATGAGGTGGATTGTTTTTTCAGTTTACCTAATCATTCCAGCCGCACTATCGCCCTGGGGTCGACTCAGCTTCTAACAGAAATGAGTGCCAGGAATCTTCCTGGGAAGTGAAGCGCGGTCGGTACGTAAGGCTGACAACCTCACCGCCATCTGTGCGCCGACTATCTAGAAAATGTGGGAACCTCAACCTCTCGCAACCCTATGGACCTCCACGGCCTGTTACAGGGGTAACTTTACCTTTTTCTATATATACATAATGCAGATGTTAATGTCTCAGCTACTTTACGTCATGGAGTAGCCTGGAATGAGGGCAGCGAACTGGACGTTGGGGTCAGCTGTGAAACCACAGTGCTCTGCGGGAGAGATAATGGGGGATATTAGTACTAGTGGCTAGTCGGAATTGGAAAGTGCAACCTTTTTCATTTAAATCAAGGTATTAGCGGGGTAAGCGTTGTTCCATGTCTCTCGACGATTACACGAGTAAAACCGAATTATTGAATGGTTTACGACATTCGGAAGTATTGAGCGGCAGACAGAAATGGGGGATCTCTCCCGAGAGGTCACGCTTTGTTATTTTGTGCAATATACACTGCCATTCTCCCCCCCCCCCCGTCNNNCCCCCCCCCCCGTACACTTCACACCATAGTGTTTTTGCTCCCTCTCTCACGTTTGTGGAAGTTACCGATTATAGACTGGGTTTCAGTACACTTTGTCTGTACGAAATAAATACAGATATATTTTGTTTTTTTATCTGTTCTTACTCATACACAAGTAAAAAGTTACATTTAACTTGTAATTCCACAGTTTTGGCTTTATATCTGTAATCCTGAACGGGACAAAAATAAAATAAAATTGTCATTTAGTGTAATACCAAAGGAAATTTTACCGTTTCAGTCAGCTTTCCTTCTATCACAGCTTCTTCGAGGGAAGAGAATGCTCCATGGTACGTACCAATGTCATACAGCCCCAATTTGGGCCTTGGCATACCTTCATGAAGCTCCCTGTTCACTTCGGTTTACTAGATCTTAGAGATTCGGTAGGACTCCTTGGTTGGGTGAACAGCTCGTCGCAGGTAGGGACCTGTACATAAACACAGAAAACGTTCCAGCCACGATGTGCGAGATGTCCCCAGCAGTGCTTATCATAAGCGATGGATAGTTAGAGGAGGTCCCATTATATGACCCTCACCTCAGCCCTCAGATCATTTCAACGTTTGGGGCACTGAAAAGTCATTGTTTATTCAGCTCCTGTTCACTACGTGGGTACACTTCACCGGCGCGCTCTGAACGCCTGTCAGACTATCTGCAACTATCCCAGGATCTTTGAATGGGTTCGACAGTCCATGATAAGGCGTGCCCAAGTATGTATCAAGTCTCGTGGGGGACATTTTAGCAATACTTGTAAATGCGTCCTTTCAGTGGTGTAACTTGGAGAAGAAGAGTTTGCGGACACATATTTGTATGAACTTTATTTTCCTCCTTTGGTACGCGGAGCTCCCCACAAAGTTTGTCTGCGTATTTAAGATTATTTTGTATCTCCAGAGGCGCATTTCTAGTGCCTACAACTGTTGATTTATATTTTTCGAGAGCTTTCACATAAATGGAAGAGTTTAAAGAAATTAAGTTTTCAAGTTTTTACCAGAACTTCTTATTTAGAAACATAGGCTGTGTGGTCAGAATATTTTCTTCGCAATCTGACCTCCCGAATTCTCTACCCAGATTCCTTTTATCATCACGTAGGTTTTTGTGATTTAATACATTTCGTTCTTGGAAACAACATTGCAGATATTCCGTAACATTCGCAACGTAGTTGGTTGAGGTACTATGCAACAAGCCGGAAGGTCCCGGCTTCTATTCCCGATGAGGTCATTGGATTTTTCAGTTGACGTAATCCTTCCAGTCGCACTATGGCCCTGGGGTCGATTGAGCCTCTAACAGAAATGAGTACCAGGAATCTTCCTGCCTGTAAAGGGCGGCCGGCGCATAAGACTGACAACCTCACCGCCGTCTATGAGCCGATTGTCTAAAAAATGTGGGAGCCTCGACTTCTCACAACCCTATGGACCTCCACGGCCTGTTGCAAGGATAATTTTACCTTTTTACCCTTTATGATTTGCTTACATATTTATATTGACAGAAATTGTTACCTTCGCCCACAACAAAATTACGTGTTACTGTGTGTTAAAATTGTATTAATCTTTAAGCTTCTTACGTTTGAGCGATGGATGGGCCGGGATTAGATTGATCCTGAAATGCTCAGTACGGAAAATGTGACGCCCTTTACGCTTACCTTCAAGTAGACAAGCCCTCAATTATAACCAGATTTTAGTTAATGAATATGTTTCTTCTTCGGTTCATTGTATTCACTATTTTCTTTTTGTCATACATGCGTGTTCGCAAATGAGCCTATGGCTTAATTGCACCATGCAACTCAGGGGAATAATTTCCATTCAAATTTATAAATTACTTTATTTCGACAACAGATTCAATTGTAGCAGAAAAAACGAATCTTTCGGGTTTGAACTAAAAATACCCAAAACTCAGATACGAACGAACGAAATGTCGATACTGTAGCTGCCACGACTATTGCTCACGATGAGTTCTTTGTCTCATGGATACGGGTGCTTCGGATATGGGAGTGGAACTCACTTCGGGGTTCATGCATCCGGGGGCTCCAGAACACACCGTGTATTGCAGTCTTAATTTAAAATTTCATACAGTGATCAATCTTTATATTATTCCTCCAAGCTAGCCGCTCCGGCACACTTAACCTTTGTATACTAATTTGCCCCCAGCACACTGACCATACACGCCACTCCCCAGCTACCCTTCTGTAACTCCCCTTTTCAACTGTCCACCTCCGCTCCGCCCTCTCTTTACAAGTCCCCCAGTGGGCATAAAACAAAACCATAAAATCAAAAGAGAAAGCCAAGGGTCGAGCCTGGCATCTGTCCTACATTCGTATTTTTCGAGATGCCCATAAACTTTTTAGGTCTTCAAGGCACACGAGCAGGGAACCCAAGACCCCTCCTGGCCGGTCTCGCACAAGGTCAGTTCATGGGTTTATGACACTAGGAGCAAACAGGTGACGTTAGGGATAATAGTGACACCCTAAGCCTAAGGAAGACCATAGCTGAATTACAACTAGACGGTCCCGGGATGGTATCTCGCCGGAGGAGCGTCTGTCATGATGTGAAACAGTGCATAAGTTGTTCATTCCCTTAATTAAATAATTTTGGCGAGGGACGTACGGTTGTAGTACAGACGTCCATTAATGACAACAGTATCTGACAGTTGAGTCGAAACCTGGGGGATACATGTATATTCAGTCACCTTAAGTTCTAGATTTTGCCAGTAGTCGTTTTCTAACGCACCCAAGAAACTCCTGTTTGAGTCATTTATGGCAGTTGCATTAGAAATAGGACAAGGTGGTGTGGGCGGGATTAGTCTGTCTCAGGATAGGTACGAGTGGAGAGCTCTTGTGAACACGGTGATGAACCTGTGAATTCCATAAAATGTTGGGAACTTGTAGCTGAGCGTCTGTCCACTTATCAGGAAGGATTCAGAATCAGGGAGGTTATTATTATTTAGTTATGGCAACTTCACAGGACACAATATGCAGCAAGCTTTTTCACAGTTAAGTAGTTACAGTTAAGCTTCAGCAATTTTGTCATCACTGACATCAGATATCTCTGCAAAATAATACGAACTTCAATATAAATTTCCAGTCCGTTTATTCAATGCAGCAACTCCAGTTCATATTTCCATAATCATTGTCTGAAGAAAATTACAGTGAGTGTTCATATAATTCTGTTTCACGCCTCTAGCGATATTTGGTTACGAACATTTTAGGCCGTATTTGTAATAGAGTTAACAGCTATGCACTAAATTTTTAATACTTTTATGGAAATATTCATATAACCACATCAGAAGCACCGCACTTCGCCATTTGGAACCTGGGCATACATTACATAACGATATTGAAATACTGTAGCAGATGAAAATTCGTCTCGTAATAATACAGCATCTGTATCACTGCGGATTGTACAGGATCTGTATGGTTCAGTACATCCACACGTCATCCATCAATAGATCTGCCCATCCATTCACACATCCAGTTTTATACATATATATTGTCACGTGTCGGGGTGACTATAGACGGGGTTTTGGATTGGATGATTGGATTTATTCAGACCTTATACACACAGCTCGGAACTACAGGCAATTACAGCGCTGTCGCTATCCCCACACTTTATAGTTCACCGATACACACGCACTAGGGTTCTTAATCTTCTTTAGTCATATCCTGGCAACGGATTTCATAAGTCTCACTGTCACTTCACATCACATATGAGGTCTCTGCACAGCCTAATTCCTTTCTTGCCATTATTGTGCAACTGCCAATTCAGAAGACTCGACTGAATTCTATTTCTTATGCTCCCAAGCTCATATCCTGGCAGGCTGACGTCTCTCAACTCCCCTCTCTTCTATGCTGCTGCCGCCAGTCAGAGTCAGAGTCAGAGTCACGTTACCACTGACGGTCAGTCAGTCTGTCTGTCTTGGTGTCGAGCCCCAGCTGGGGCTCATGACCAGATATTTCTTTTGTATGAAAGTTACTGTCCTGTCCATGTGTAGCGCCCTCTCTGACGAGAGGTCGGGTCTGTCATTTGTTAGTCAGTCTGTAGTAATTTGTCCATTGTCTGTATTTACACATATTTGCAATACATACTTATATAAATGTACAATATTTACACGGCCTCCGTCAGTCCAGGCTAGGTACAGCAGATTATGCCCTTTTATATATATATAAATAAATATCCTAATAGTATTAGCTATCACGGCAGTCTAGTCACTTGAACGGTCGTATGCCTGACCGCCGCCAAGTTTAAGCCTCTTATACTTTCTGTGTCGGGCTTCGCCTTGTCCGATGTTGCGAACATTCTCATTATCATGATTTTGTATGACTTCTGCTTGTTGCCTGCATAATTTTGTTATGTAATCATAAACGTATGGAATTTTGAATGCCATGTGCAAATCGCGGACCGGTGTGCGCCTTGGAAAATTGCCAATCGTGCGGAGAACCTTGTTTTGCAGGCGCTGCAATTTCACTAGATGAGTGTCTGCCGCGAACTCCCAGGCGGGGCTAGCATAAGTCATTACGGATCTAATAAGAGCTTTATGGAGGGTTAGTTTAATGTTGGCGCTCAATCGCTCACTTTTGAATAAGGAGTACACTCTAATGAATGTTCTGAAGGCCTTGGCTTCGATCATTTCTATGTGTAATCTCCAAGTCACTCTCTTATCGAAGATTACACCTAGATATTTTGCGCTATGTACAAAAGGAATATTTCTTCCATTTAGAGTAAGACAAGACTCAGGCGGTCGACGACCACCGCCAGTTTCGGAACTCTTCTTTATAACCACTTCGCACGGACCACGCAGAAAACACAGCCTATCTATTGTTCGGAAGGCTTGTTTGCAGCTTCGTTGCATAACAACGGAAGTTATTCGTTTGTTACTTGTATCTTAGTTGCCGCGGGAATGTGTTTACCTAGTCGTTGCCTAGAAGTGATCGTCTGTTTTGACTTCACACACACATAAACACACTTTTATCTATTCCCCTTTCCATACATGCTCGCACTCACGTAGCCGTTCATCTCTTCACCAACCCACTTACGCATTCACCCCTACACCAATCCGTCCATTCATTTCCTCGCCCATTCACATCCTGCCGTTCGTTCCCGCCCACACATATCCACCTGTGCTTCACTTCGTCCAGCCACCTACACCTACCAGTAATTGCGTGCATATAAACTACATGCGTTGGTGTTTTAGTTTTTTTTTTTTTTTTTGTACAGACTATGAAATCAAACCCGTAGCCGTGTTGTCTGACATTAGTAGCTCAGAATTTCAAGGAACGCCACACGCTTTTCGTAGAATACCTTATATGGCCATTAAGTTCAGCAGCGTTTTTATCTACCGGACCTACAGAAACCTCCCCCTCCCCTCTGTCTTATATACCTATCCAGCAATCGCAAATCGGATTTAGTTGCATGTCTGCAGGACCCATGCATCTCGCTCAGCAACGGCTCCTTTTGAAATCCGGCCCCTTGGAATTATGCGCAAGCCTCCCAGCTCAAAGCAAATATGAATTTCATCTCTGCAATGCTTCGACGGACTAGAGGTTAGACAAACTGATTGCTGCAAGATTTGGGGTTCTCACAGCAGTCATTATGAACACTACTAAGCACTACTGCATGAAGACGTATGGGGGAGTGGATGTATAGATCCACATTTTCTTTACCTTGGCACTAGCTAGTGGTGAGTGGTCAGCTTCACACCCTGCCGCTTTACAACCAGGGAAAGAGCCCCCCCCGCACCCATTGGATAGGAGCTTTGGTGGACCCTAGAGCCGGTCTGGACGACATGGAGAAGTGAAAATTCTTACCCCTATCGGGGCTCAAACTCTGACCCCTTAGTCGTCCAGCCCGTTGCTAATCGCTGAGCCTATTATATCAACCTCGGATGTTGTTGTTGATGTTGATGATGATGATGATGATGATGATGAAAGGGGGGAAGTCCGTCACAGTTTCTCTTCTCCACCACAAATCCAACGTGAACTGACCTGAAATCGAACCCAGGCCGCCGCTATGTTAAGCCGACGACTACCCGCCTGAGCTATGGCACGGTCTCTAAATGCAGCTGATTGCCTGCGAGACTACGTACTCAGCGTCACGACCCAAAAGGCACAAATCGTGATGACGAGTTCCTTTCCAGGTGAGCAACTGTTATCTTCTCAAGGACTCCGCTCCATGCAAATAAAGTTACTGGATACAGTGGTCCTTGGTTCAAAGCCATTTGCTAATTTGCTCTATGAAATGTATGGTGAGATATTGCAGTTGACGTAGAATCTGTTTTGTTTGTGTTTCGACGGTCCTTCAGTGCTGATTGTGACACTGCTCTACGGGGGAGGATGGCTAAGCAGATTACAACTTTGCTGATGTTTGTTGCAGGGCGGAGGTAATTTCTGCAGTTGACAGGCCGGTGAATCAGCATCTATAGAAGCAATATAAGGCAAGAAGTAGTGAAGCATTTCATTGGGCGTCCCGTGATGTGGGCTTCTAGTGCATGCCTTACTAATGTAAGAGTAACTATTGATGGCATCTCTTTGCTTTATCATTAAATAGCATATTTTTAAAGAATGTCTAAACGTGAAATATGTATTTGTCTCCGATCTAATACGTTAATGTAGGATTTGAGGTTCTGACATCGGTGGTTAAAGAGTACTCTCTCCTGGGAAATAATGCCTTGTGGCAGGTGCCAAGCCGGTTTGTCACTGCTTTCACGCTGGCATCTTTGCTCGGCTTATTCTGTCCTGAAGATGGAAGCGATATTTTCCTCCGAAACGTCGGTTAAGTTTCAGCGGACTACATGGCGTTATATCGCTGAAGATAGTACTGTAATACGGTGATGAATGGCATTGCAGAGGCTTTGTGTGTTCTTTAGCCCTATGAATATTGGTGTTATAAAGTGACATACCCTCGACTAGAGCAACCGCGTGGGAACATACGTACTAATGAGGCACATTAAATAACAATAAGGAGACCACACCGATATTCATGCGGCTAGACAGAGCAACACAAAAGATACGGACGCCGCAAGAAGAAGGTGGCGCATGAACAGATAAAGAGTGATGTGAAAGCAAAAACGACGAAGACCCTCAACAGCCTTTCAGAAAGTGATCTGCATAATTGCTTTCAACGTTGGCAGCACTGTATGCAGCTGTGTGTCACCTCAGAAGAGAACTATTTTGAAGGAGATCCTAGTTGATTTTCTCAATTTGTTAAATAAAAAGAAATACAGGCACAGTCTCGTTTTTCTGTGTCTGACCACGCATCTTAATGTGAACAACAAAAATGTAAAAAAAAAACCTCCTTGGCTTGTAATCCGTAAGCGAAGTATATCGACACAGTTACCACAGCTTGTTGGCGAAGTTAGTGCCAACTTTTGCGGATAGAGAGTATCACGTGGTCAGCGCAACGTATCCTCACGGCCGTTAATCATGGTTTTCTAGACCGGAGCCACTATTTCCTTGAAAAAAACTCCTCAGTTATCCTCACGAGGCTGAGTGCACCCCGTTCCAGACCCACTTCTTCTCCGAAAATCTGGTCGCGCCAGGAATCGAACCCAGACCTCTGGATCTGTAGCCAGGAACACAGTTTCCTGGGGATGGCCAAGTATGGCTGAAAAATGTACCAGTTTAATTTTAATTCGAATATTGCTTTAAATTAAGGCGTAGTTGTAAATAAAGTTGCATTGAAGACGGAAGTGAATGTGTGAAACAATAGAACTTTGTATGCCATGTTATCAGGTTCTTTTTTTAGGTACTTTTATATCAGATGGCTATTTCTATTCCGTCTCGAAGTGTGATGTCAGGTTCTTTTGCATACAGTAGTTCTGTCTGTTATAATCTCTCGGTTCCACGGTACAGCGGGCTGATCACTGTGTCGGGTTTGAATGGGTTTGATGTATTTTCTTTCCTTTTTGTTCGTTTCAATTTTCACTCCATATTGAAGTATAACTGCAGATCCTGTCGCGACTTTTATGTACCTGTCTTAAGAGTTAGAAATCCTGCTATTAATTGTTCTGCTGCCAGATCCAATTACTTTTACACTTTTCATTTACTGTCATCTGTATTTTCGGTATCTCTGGTGCATAATATTTGCTATTCAGTGCTTTGTCTTGCACAGCAGTTATTTCGCTTTAAGTTTATGCTTTTAAATTCTTCTTCTGATAAGCCAGAGAAATGTATCATTTTCGTTGATGAGTTGAGTATCCAGATAATGCATCTCCATGCATTATCTTATTACTAATTTATTTTTCATGAACCTTACTCTCTCTCAATATATACTAGTATATGTATATATATATATATCGTATATTTGGGGGGGCAATGCGGTAGCGTAGTTGGATGAGGCATTATGCTACGAGCCGGAATGTCGCGGGTTCGAGTTCCGGTGAGGTGGATTTTTTCAATTAATCTCATCCTTCCAGCCACGCTATGGCCGTGGGGTCTACTCAGTCCCTAACAGAAATGAGTACCAGGAATCTTCCTGTGGGTAAAGGGTAGCCTGCGAGTAAGACTGACAACCTTATCGCCATCTGTGAGCCGATTGTCTAGGGAAAATATGGGAGCCTCGACGTCTCACAACCCAATAGGCCTTCTCGGCCTCTTACAGGGATATCATGTCATTTTGTCGCATAGTACACCGACATTTCGGAAGAACATACTGCTTACATCTTCAGGGTGGCATAGACGCAAAGCAAGAAACCAGCAGATCTCTGCGAATATCTTGTTAAGCCTCTCATCGACTGCGAAGCGTGAGGCAGTGTAAGATTTGAGGCTTTCACGGCGGTGACTATGAAGAAAGCAGTTTTCTGGGATGTGGCGTCGTGTAGATATTGTGTTAATGTACGTTTCGGAGGAACGTATCTCCTCCATCTTCAGGGAAGAAGAAAAAATAAGAAAATCCCCAAGCGAAGAACCGGCGTGAACAGGTGCAAATAGTACATTTATTTATTTAATTCATTTATTTTGTCTGCGAGTATAAACCTTTTCAGCCCTCTGTAAGTTGTTACGACTCTGTTAAAGACATGGGACTATTTATGATGTCTAAACTTCCCTACCATAATCATGCCAATTATGTGCTTTCTCAACATACATATTAAATTGTAGACACATATTCTGAACAAACGCCGTTTCTGTTGATCATATTTTATATTGGTTCTTTCTTGATTATTAAAATATGAATTGTGTACCGTATGGATGTGTATTTTTATCTCCACAGAATAGCGTAATTTCATTTATTACGTTTTAACATTTTCTGAATGATGCGTGTTTCCTGTTTGCTTTTGTTTGTATGTATATGTCATATTTACTACTTCTGTTTGTTATTGTCTTATAATTGGCCTCTGGGCTGTTGAGAAAGTAAGTAAAGAAATGAAGATTTTAATTGAATTATTAATCCCATTTACTGTTGTTGTCTGAATTATATATCTTGGCTTATTTTTTCTTTTATATGTATGTACGTGTTTGTTCTGGTTCCTTATTTTGATCTTAATTTATAATTGTCCTTTCGGCTGCTGAATAAACACGTAAGTAAGTAAAGAATTGAATTGATTTATTATTCTACATATTTTCTTACACACGTTCCCTTCTGTGTGTTACAGGTAAACCTCTTGCGCAGTGGCTGTTTGATTTTCGAGTTTTGTAAGTAGTTAACAGTTAGTATAATTAATGTCTCAGTTGTGAAAAGAATATATCTGGAAAGATCGCTTTCTATTCCACTACTTAGTTCCGTGTTGTTTGTCATAGTTAATTATATTTCCGATGTGTACGATATATATTTTTCATAGTGTTACAATATTTTTGTAGTACACGGCTCTTTGAAAAATCGATGGTATCTAAATAATTAATGAAAAGTATATAAAGAAACATCGCTAAAAGCACGGGCAATCAATTGTTTTACTAAATAGCTTTTAAAATATAGTACCTTTGAATTGTAATTTGGAAATGAAGTAGACTAGGAAGAATACCACTTAACGTTATATAATCATGACCTGCTGATATTTGATTCTGTCTGTATTTTTCTCTATTTGCCTTAGAGTAGACGGTCATATACCCTTTTCATTACCTAAGTAGGCCTTACATTTTCATTGTGAGCATCATAAAGGAGTCTGCTTCACTTGCAGCTGTGATGGTTTTTATGTAAATGCGAGCGTTTCTAGATGTACGTAACAGTTCTGTTGATTTAATGAAAAGTTTACTTCTGCGAGGGTTTGCTTCTGTCGTCTTGATGGTGGACCGAAATGACAGTGTTCTAGAGGGGTGAAGTAATCCTGCTTAAATATTTAGTCGCCATGGTTGTCAGCATAGAGCGAACGCTTAGTAAATCCCCTGTTGTACTAGTGTTGTGATGAATTGAAATATGTACACATAGAAGTTGGAAGACTGGATTAATTCATCTGAGTTAATAGTACACACTGAAACCAATTTATATCTCTTGTTATTCTTACCATTTTTCGTAATGTTTTCACTTGTTGGAACAGTGTAAAATGTGCAAGACTGTTGGCGACCTACATGTACATTACCAGTCCTTCTAGAAACATTGTCAGATGGTCACGGAAGGAGATGCTAATATTTAGTCTGCGGCTGCGCGATTTCTCAGAGAGTATAACATATTTTTTCCTTTACCTATAAAAGTAATGAACTGTATACATTTAAAAGGATTGAGGAAATTTCGATTTGCAGAATTTCATAATTTAGAATATAAAAGAAATTTACTTCGTGTCCCAATATTTTGCAACTATTCGAATAGCAAAATGGAGAATGTATCGTTTACTGCTTACTATTTTACTCTGTGTAATCGATGATAAAAAGGCGGTCACGGTACCGAGCGATATAATTTTGTACTGTGTTCGCTTGCTCGGAAGCCGGGATCGTGGGTTCGAATCCCACACAAAGCATCGATGTTTGGTGTGTGTATGCGTTTATTCTGTATTTAGGTAAAGGTCTTGCGAAGAAATAATCACCCGCCCAAGGAGTCCTACCGTCTGTAGAAATGACCACGAAACTGAGAAATCAGCCCTATGCTCCAAAGTTGGCGCGAGAGGAGAGAGAAAAAAATCGATGATAAGGTTTCATTCTTAGTGCCACATATATGGGGTGTGTGACTATAGACGGGATATTGATTGGTTGATTGGATTTATTGCACTTATACGCTCAACTCCTAACTATAATTAATTATAATACCATTACTGATTTCCACTTTACAGATTACTAGGAAGCGCTAAATTTTGTAACTCTTCGCTAGACGTGTCCTAGCAACGGATTTATATTAGTCTCACTGTAACTACAAAACATATACACTCCTAAAATCACATGCTAAATTTCCTCGTCACAGGCTGAACTCGTTGCCATCTCTTCTCAATCATTCAACTGCCATCTCAAGAGACTCCCTCATTTCTAATCGTAGCTGGCCCGGGATCCTCATTATATAACCTGGAAGCGGATCAGATAGAAAACACAGTTTCCATCATTATGCCTTAACAATACCTCGATTGTTGCTGGCTCATTCTTTGCCACGGCAACCTATTTACCGAGTCGTTGCCCAGCAATGATCTTCTACTCTTGGTCCGCTATTCCTGCTTTCGGGCGTCATGTCACATTAGCCACAGATTTATAGTTTTAAGTGTTTAAATTAAGTAGCCTCGTCTGACTGATTTGCGAGTCACGTCATATATTTCTGAACCCGACTACTCACATCCGACTAACTCATGAGCCATGTCGCATGTTTCTGAAATCAGGTCTAACGATATGATATCCCACTTTATGTGTTTCGTAAACCGACTAATCAGGCGTGATTAACTGACGGGATAGTTTATATGATTCGTAGGCCGACTAACCGGATCTGACTGACTGAAGAACCCCGCGTGTTACATATCTTGCGTTTCGTCTCAAGAGCCGATAAGCCATATCGCAGGTTTCTCATTCCAGGTCAGTTCCCGAACTACTGCTTGTTGTATTGTCGTGATTATATAAGTTCCTCAAAGGAGGAGTGACCACCTAGAGGACCGGAATATTCACTGGATTTCACGCCATAAAAATTATTATATTACATAAATCGATAGGAAGAAATTTTATGTGAATTAACAATAGAAGGCATAGTTGCCGTCACCAATCTGCGATTTTGATTCTCACCTTCATTTTAAAGCATTTAAAGTGTGGCATACAGATGGAGTCATTGAGTACTTTGATCGTCATCACCTAAGCTGGTGGTGTACAACCTGTATTCCATCCCCCCCTCACCTTCGCTCCTGCAGTTATTGAGCTAAGTTCAAGTTGGCAGGTTGGTGGCGACATCTGTTCGCACTTCATTGCAGTTATGAACAGTCAACAGTGCACGGAAGTTAGTCTTTTTTGTATATATAATAAATAGGTGTAAAGAGGATGTCACCCCTCTCATTAATCTTCCTACAAAGCAAGAGAAAGCGGAACCCTTACCCAGCTGAAGTTTGTTCCTATTTACATACGAAGGTCCGTATTAGTTTATTTAATGAAGTTGTATCAAAAGCAAAGTCATTTAGCGTCAGAGGGAATGGTTGTATTAGTTATAATAACACGAAAGATGTTAATGACGTAGCGATTATGGTTATGTCATGACATTAATATGGACCTCACCTGCAGGGATGAGGGAACCGCATAGAGAGACTGACAATTGCTGTTATGTTCTGTTCCATCTTCGGCCCGGATTACTCTCAGAAGCAAGTCTAATGCTGACTGCTTGGGTAACACTGCATGACTTCCATTATGTTGAAGATGGTAAAGATAATGTTTCGTGTCGTTACTGTGTTGGAGGTTTCCAACAAATAAGAACTTGCTAATATAGAAATTTCTCTGCCCGGAGATGGGCGCTCATGACAGAGATTTTTTCTGGTTTTCCTCAATTCGGGTAAATTCCTGGAGAGTGTCCTAAGATTAGGCCACTACGGATACTTCCACATCCTTCCCGACTTACTCTTAATTGCACTGTTTGACGGGAGGGCGATGTAAGTATCTGACGACATATTTAAATAAACCGCAAATGCAGTAAATACACGTAAAAGTTAGTGAAAAATTAAAGTTATCCCTCTACTTAATTATGTAATCAAGCATTATGTCATGAATGCATAAGGGGCACTGGAGGTACAGATCCACCATTCTTGATCTCTACACTAAATGGAGGTGAATGTTCAGCTTCACGTCCCTTCCGCTTTACCCCCGGATATATGGGCCCCGGTGCCCATCGGCTGGGTCAGCCCCAGAGCCGGTCTGAACTGTGTGGACAAGAGAAAAATCTTTCTATCCTTGAAATCGAACCCTGGTCGTCCAGCCCGTAGCCCGTCGATATGCCGACTGACATATTCCGGCCCTATAATTAGAATAAATAAAACAAACGAAATATAAATTTTTCTGTATCTGTCACGCTATCACTTTTCGCGAGCTCTTTTCAACACGACACTAAACTTTTGGGTTCCTTAAAAGAACATAAAATTTCTTTACCAGCTGAACAACCATAAGATTATATGAAAAATACTGCGCAGTTGAGTTAGTTAATTAAGGTCTGACACTAAGGGTTGTATTTAATAAAAGCTAACCGCAAAATAATTTATCTCCTAGCGTCACAACCCTAAAATAGACTTCATGTGGTCGCTTCGTTCATATATTCAGTTTATATAGATATGACTCGAAGTGTCGTCACATATTTTTTCCCAAAATAATTTTCATAATTCATGTTCAAAAGGTGCGGCAGTCTTTACTTACGGTACCACTTTGCTTGGCCACTTTATACCACCTTTATCCGGTCCATCATGTTACCAGTGCCAGCACATACAGTTTTAGTCTCGCGAGCGCTTCAAACAATGGTTTAGCTGTTGGATGAGAGAGCACATTTGAAGGCATGGCTTGCCTATGTTATTTCCTATGATGGATGGAAAGTAATTTTGGCTTGTGCCGTGTGCTGTATTTTACGTAATGGTGTTACTAAGATTGTATGTTATAGGTCCAGTATTGTATATCGTTCTAGTTTCTGAACTTTCTTTCCCTGCAATTTGAAGGGTACTGAAATGGCTTTTGTTTATGTAATTATAGGGAACACGTTTTGGCCAAGTGTTTTTTGATGAAGGTGGGGCCAGGATTATCAAGTTTATTAAGATTATCAAGTAAGATTTATGTGTTACATTAGGTCCTATATCCATAACTTTAAGTGGCTCAGAAATATTACCACAGTTGATTACTGGAAGACCAAACTTTGTGGGAGACTAATGTTGTGCTACCTCAGTGCACGAGAAGTTAGTGATTTAAATTTCCAG